>NC_034595.1:71381709-71423827 GCF_900095145.1 Mus pahari
CCTCCCTCCCTCCCTCCCTCCCTCCCTCCCTGCCTTCCTCCCTTTGCTTTGTTACTTTTGTCAGGTACTTTGTTGCAGCAAAGATAAAAAATGTAACTAACGCAGCTATTTTGTTTAACCAAAAAAGTAACCAAGGTGACACAGCTGGCAAAGGAACTGGATGAATTCCTACAGAAGTCTATGCTACCAAAGTTGTTCCTCCTCCTCCTCCTTCCCCTCTTCCTCCTTCTTTTCCCTTCCTCCTCCTCCTTAACCAGTATCTTTCAAAATTATCTTCCCTCTCTGGCCTTGTGTTTCATCTGTATAATGGGAATGAAACTTGTGCTAACACAAGGCCTGGTAGTCACAGCTTCTCAGTTAACACCTGTGCCCCTCTCCCAACCCCTCAGCCTTGATTAAGGAATTTGCCCAGGCAGGAAACTTTCTGCTTGCATGTTTTTAAAAACAAAAACAAACAAACAAAACAGGTGCAGAACTCTACAAAGACTATTCTCAGCATCAGGAACTCAGTAGGTGCTTAACCAACGTGCTGCTAAGTAGATCTCCGGCCGTGCACCCAGACAAAAAGCCGCAATAGTTGCAGCAACAGGGACCCAGGCATCACCCCCTACAAATCCCTTTCACCACCACCACCCCCTCCTCCTAACCCAAGGCCCAGGAAATATTTAAAACAATTTTATTCATGAAAATATGCTGTACAATGCACTCTACACGGCCTCGACACGGCACACACGCACACGCACACGCTGACGGCACGGCCACAGTACACTGCCTACGATACGCACCGGGGACGCCGCGCCCACCGCCGGCCCCGACCGGACACTTATAAATATGGGAGAGAGGGGCCAGGACTGGGGGTGTCGAATTGGGGGATGGATCTGGAACTGAGGCCCGCTGGAGAGGCTGTGGCCAGTACTGAAGGAATATGGGGTTGACTGACAGGAGAGGGTAGGTGCCAGGACTGGTTAAGATGGGAGACTGAACCAGAGGGTAGCTGAGGACTAGAGGACTGAGCAGAATGGATGACCTAGGTAGGTGTGAACGAAGAGGGTTGCTGGCTTCATGTGGTGGGGCTATGGCCAGTGAGGGAACGTGTCATTTGAGAACCAGATTGGAGTTGGGTGGCCAGGTGTCACAAAGGGCCCAGCAATAGGAACTAAAGATTCAGAAACGTCCCTGCCCCACCTCCTAGGGGGCTTCCAGGGTCAGCATCCACAGTGGGCCATCCACCTCGCTCTTCCCCCCCACTCCCACCTAGCCGGACCTCAACCATCTCTCCCAGACCTCCAGCCCTCGGGCAGGAATGGCAAGGTGTTGCAGCCGCTCCTTTCCACCTTCCTCTGCGCTCAGCTCGGAGGGATGTCTCCAGCTGGGCTGGGGCTGCCTCCTGGATCCTCCCGTGGAGCTGGGTCGGGGGAGTGGGGACCCGGGGATCGGGATGGGAAGACAGAGGCCCCATGGGGACGGGACCCGGGCACCCAGGCTGCGCAGGGCGACCCTCAGCCCGGCACCCAGCTCTGGTTAGGGGGCGGTGCCCCAGCCAGGCCCGGGGGCGGCGGAGGCAGGGCTGAGTCGAAGTTGAAGTCCATTTCGTCGCTGTCCATGAAGTCGTTGAGGATGATGGACTCGACGTCACACTCGAGGCTCCCGCTGAACATGTCGAGGTCCAGATCCGCCGGGAAGCGGTCCGGCCCTGCACCCAGAGGCCCGGCTGCTGCGGCCGCGTAGGGCCCAGGCAGTGCGTCCAGCAGGAGGCCGCCGGGCGGACCCCCGAAGGCTGCAGCGTGGGCCGGCGGGGCCAGGCCGGCGGCGCCCGCCTCGCCGGGCAGCGTCATAAGGCTGATGGGGTGGGCTAAGGCACTGCGCGAGGGCGCCGGCGGCGCGTACGGGGCCGCTCCCTTGCCCGGGTAAGCGGCGGCCGCGCCCGCCAGCGCCAGCTCCCCGGGCGCGCCCAGCAGCGGGCCGGGCCTCGGCGCGGGCGGTGGCGGAGGCAGCAGCGCGGGCAGCGCCCCGGGGCGGAAGGGCGCGGCGGCCGGCACGAAGCTGGCCTGCTTGTTTTCCTGGATGGTCTGCATGGGCAGGCGGCGCAGCGAGCCCAGAGCCGACGGCCCGAAGCCCCCGCCCCCGCCGTAGGCGCTCGCCTTGCAGCCGCCGAAGTAGGAGGGGGTCCCGGCGCGTGCCCGCGGCCCGTACGCGTCCTGCGCGCCGTCCAGCAGGGCGTCCGGCAGCCCGGCCACGCCACCACCGTGCAGGCCCAGCGGGCCTCCCAGCTCGGCCAGACGCGGCAGCTCCCCCGGGCAGCGCGCACCCAGGGCGGGCGACAGCGCGCTCGCAGGGCTTGGGTACATGAGTGGCGAGGACGGTGCCAGGGCCTCCAGGGCCTCGTCGTCCTCCAGCTCGGCCGCCTCCCCGAGCAGGGGTCTCCCGCTGCCGCGGAAGTCAGCCCACGCCTCGTAGTCGTCGCTGGCATGTGAGGCCGGGCTGGCGGCCCACTTGGCGGAGGCCGACAGGGGCCCTGGAACCGGTGCGCCCGGAGGACTGTCGTCGGGGCTCCGTTCCGGCAGGTGCAGCTGCTTCTTCTTGCTCGCCTTGCCCTTGATGCGCAGGAACTTGGCCCCGTTGTCCATGGACACGGCCCGGCGCCGCGGGGTCTTGCCTGTCTTTCCGCCCTCGGGGTTCAGCATCCACCATGAACTCTTACCAGTGCCCTCGTTCTGCACGCGGATGAACCGGGTGTGCAGTGACAGGTTGTGCCGGATGGAGTTCTGTGGCCGGAGATAGGGACACGGGTGGCAGCAGGAGGAAAGTGAGGAAGCCAAGGGGATCCAGGAGCGAAATGATGGGAAGAAAAAAAAAAGTAGGGGTGGGGGGGTCAGAAAAGGATGGGAGGAAATAGAAGGATCGGTGGGGTAAAGAAAGGTAAAAAGAGAGTGCATGTTAAGTACCACATTGGACAAACCCAGAATACCTATCCTTTACCCCATATATGCCCCCTGCCCTGCCCTGTCCCACCTCCCAAGTAGACACTGCCAAAAGGAAGGGCTGGTGCTTAAAGGATAAGGCATACTTTGAGCTCTACTCTGAACCTGTGCCATCCCTCGGCAGGAGAGCAGGACCCCATCTTCCAAACTCAGCCAAACCTCTGGAGGGGCTGGCTAGACTGTGAGGGCCCCCCAGCAGATTATGTAAGGGCTCATGCCACTGCCGCGGCTCATTTGTCCGCCCCCCTCCCTCCCCAGCCTGGCATGGAGCCAGGAGCCCGAAAACCCAGGGCTCCAGAAATCAATCTCGCGGTGACTGATTAAGCCCTGTTTAGAACTAATTGCTCTTTCGTGTGTGGGGAGAATAAATTACCTGCTTTAATTTCGTGTCTTTAAAATGCAACTGCAGGTAGAGAGGACTGTTAACCCTTTGTGGGAAGGCCTGGCCAGTGAAAGCAGAGCAGACTGAGGTGGGGATGCCCAGGTCAGGTATGTGCCTATAAACTATAGACTTTGGAGACTGACCCCAGGATTAACCAAGGAGACCTCAGAGCAACTCCTGTGTCCCTCGGACCCACCTGGCTCAGCTTTGTCTTCAAAGTCCCTACCTTGTGAGACCTTTTTACAATTTCTCACACATTCCTCATTTACAGACAGGAAGACAGCTTCGAACAACCAGAGACGCTTGCTTAAGTAGAGTTCCATAGGCCTGCCTGCTCTCCCTCAGTACCTCTTGGCTTTACCTCTGCCACCCTGCCCGTATGCTCATCTTCATTTCTACTGTGCCGATTCAGGGTCACCACCTGCTTTGGACAGCTCTGCCCTGAGGATGAAGGAAGGCACGGTGAGCTCACAGCTCCACCATCCTAACCTTCACACAGACCCCCCTTTATGGTAGCCTTAACCTTCTTCCTGTTCAGGCACTGTTGGGCAGACAGCTTGGGCCTGGCTAGCTGAGCACTGGGCAGGATGCCTGGCTATTTGGTCACCTGGCTGTGTGAGCGTGGCTATGCATCAGTCTCTGAGCTCCTCTGAAACACACACGGTGGTCATCACCATCTCCCAAGGCTGTTGGATCATTACATGAGCTAATGGGTGTGGTTCAATGTTTGTGAACACCCCAGGTGCTCCTAAACCGCTCTGTCTGGTCAGACCTTCCCCATAGACTCATCAAACCTGCTTGGTCACCACCATCTCCTCAACGACCAAGACTTAAGCTGTGCTGGGCATCACCCCCTTGAGGAGGCCAGCATTATCCCATTTTGTCCACCACATGATAGAAGCATGATGTAATTTGCCCACAGCCCCATGGCTAGGCAGTGATGCCAGGCACCACTCCAGCTCTGCCCAGACCCCTGGACCTGGTCTAAACTTGCTAACCCACCTAGACACACCCTAACCACTAATCTGCCAGGGTTCTCTCTTCTGTCCCCAACAGTCTCTCCTTCCAGCTCCACCAGGCTGGCTGTCTCTGGCACTTCATGAACTTGGAGGCAAGAGCAAGAGCTTGCCAGCCTTGCCCTGCCTGGCTTCTCCTGAGGCCCTGTGAGGAGGGAAGCTGGACCCCCAGGGAATGATGTTCCCCCTGGTAGATACTCCCTTCCCTGGCCCGCCCATCCACCTGGCTCCCTGCCCCTCCCCCACACCTGCGGTTCAGGTCCTAGGAGACCTCAGCTATCTCCCCCCCTAGGACTATCTGCCTAGCCAGAAGCTCCACCTCCCACTTTCCCAGTCCTGCTGGAATGGAAGTCCTGCAGGCAGCACTGCTTTATGTCACAGGTCAGCCTGTCTCAGGGTTCTGGGGATTGAGGAAGAACACTGCCAGGTAACTGCACCTAGACAGTCCCAGTCCATTTGGCCCCGGGAGCCCAAAAGAACTCATCTGCGGTAATCATTACGCTAAACCCTATAGGATCAGGGACTGGGAAGCTTAGTTACAAATGAAGAGGGTGTGGCTCAGAGACAGTGAGTTGCCAAGGTCACGGGGCTTGTTTGGCACAAGCCCAAATATGATTTCAGGTTGGTCTTTGTAGAGGACATTCCATTCTGCCATGGGCAGGGAAGGTCAGAGAGTTTGCAAAGACTCTTAGAAAGCCAGTGCTCCCATGCAGACCATGCCCAGGAGCCACCCATGTAGAAAGAAGGCTAAGTATGCGCTGCAAGGTCAAGACGGCCTACAAGTTCTGTGCTCCCTCCTTAGAACTTTGCAAGTACTTCAAACACACCCTTATTCTTTATAACCTTAAAGAGGTCCAAGAAGGTTTGCAGCTTTCTCCCCTTGCCCCACCCTGGACTCAGCCAGGAGGCTGGGAGTTCAAGCCATGGTTCTCACAACCCAAGTAAAGGAAAGAACATATCCAAGATGGCCTAGGACCAGGTGTCCCAGGTTATGCAGCCAGGTCTCCTGACCCCCAGCTTGGCACTCCTCCCACCCACTCACTCTACCAAGATGTCGGGTCTTCCTCTTCAGGGCCATCTCTTTATATACATTGATGACGTAGGCCAATTGGTCTCTGTGGAGTTTTCCAGTTTGACACCGGACAAATTTTGAAATGGTCTAATCTAGAAGTCTGCGATGCCTACCCCCCCCCATAAAGCAGGATTTTTTTTTTTTCATAAATAAAACCTGATGCAAGTCTGAATCATTATACACTCAAGCCCTAGTGTGGGGAAGCCCTGCCCACTCAGCACCTTCCCTCTCCATGAATGAGGCTGTGGAGCGGTTCTGCGAGCCAGATGGATGGGGCAGCTGAGCTCAGATGGACGCCAGGCTCTGCACAGGGTTACCCAGAGCGGGTGGCCTGGAGCTGAGGCCTCTGACTTCCAAGCTGGGCTCTGTACGAGATGTGCACCAGAGGTATGCCCCTGAGAGAGGCCCACGCCCTGCACACTAGCATATCTCCCTAGGACCTAGACACCTGGTGCCAATCAGAGCTCCCAGCCAGGATCCAGTGGCAAGCACTGATGACAACTCTGGCTTGCCCACAGGGCCTCCTGGGAGGCCAGAGGCCATGAAGGAGGTGAGGGAGGTAGAAGAGGGAGACGCCTCTGCCAGGCAGCAGTAACCAGGGCTCCCTCTTGGAGTCGCTTAGCAACCCACCACCACAGTCACGGCCCAGGCATGCCCAAGTTCCCTGGATGCCCAGGGCTGGGCTCAGCTTCTGGGGCCTCCCACATCCCACATGTACAGCTAGGCTTGGCATGGTCTCCTAGGGAAGACAGGACCTCCCTGATTTCAGGCCCCAGGGAAATGATGTAGGGGCAGAAGAAAGGACAGCAGGTTATATTCATGCCTTCCCCATTCTTCCTCAGCACCCGGGCCTGGGTGAATACTCTCCTGGGGCCCGCCCACTAGGGACAGAAGCCTGGCAGGAATGGCATATGGCCAAGTGGCTCCGGCACTGGGGCCAGATGTCAGTTTCAGCTCCAGCACACAGGAGTGGCACAACCCTGGAGCAAGGTACTTTGAAGTTCCAGTTCCTTTAACAGGGATGGTTTCCACCTTTGCTTCCCTGCAGCATCTTCACACAATGATGCTTAACCACCTGAGATCCTTCCCAGCCCCCCCCAGCACCACCCCCAACACCTCGATGAACAAAGACCCAGTCACAGCCCTTACACCCTCCATGACCTCTCAGGCGTCCCCTCCACACTCTCTCCTTTGTCTCCAACCTGCCAGGCCAGATGTCTTTCCCTGTAGATGCTCACAGAATTCTCTCATCTCCTTTTCCCTAGTCTGAATTTTTCTAAGGCTCTTACCTTCTGGGTTAATACAAGTTGAAATGAGTACCTAATGAATACTAACTTGAAAATCTCACATCTGAAAAAGGCTCCAAAAGCTGCCAACGTCAAAGTTACAGCGTTCAGATTTGTGGGTTAGGGATGCTCCAAGTCTATGCAAATATCCCCAAATCCAAAGGAGCTTTGTATTCAGTAATACATCTGTGGCCAAGCATTTTGGGTAAGGGATGCTCGGCCTCTGTATAACTTGTTGATCGTTTACCTACTGTCTGATGGCCTTGCATTAGAACTTTTGGAAGGATAGTAACCTATTCCCACCCCATTTTTTTTTCTTTACTCGATATGTTTGGCATATACTAGGCACTTGAAAGTTTGTTCAGTGAAGGAATAAGAGACATACAGACATGACACCAGGCTGTAGGGGGATCTGAGTGAACTAGCCCTGGCTGGCACACAATAGGGACTTTTCTGAACTAGGTTAGGAAGCAAACTCAGGATAGGATGAACAAACAGCTAGCAAGGATGCAGGAAAAGTCAGGCCCACCAGGGTGGAGAGAGGACAGGTTTCTCAGCATGCAGACGAAGGGCTCCCAGGCAGCTCCTGACTCCCAGGCCTCCACCTGCTCTCAGACTGCCCCAGGCTGGCTCATCCCCAGACCTCCCACAACAATGTCCCCCTAGGCCAGAAGACACTCAGAGGGCTTCAGCAGGTCAGAATGACCTTGACCTTGGTGGGTGCCTTCCCCACCGATAGGGTCTGATCCATCTGATGGTGACAGCTCATCTATCCATCAGGACACCCTCATCTATTCCCGGGACACCCTTCGCCCACGAGTAGTAATGCATTCATCTGACAGCACAACCCCATTTATCCAGCACACCAGTCCCATTTATCCAGCAAGTACAACCTCATTTGCTAACAGCACTCCATTCACCTGTCGGGGCCCCTCATTTATCCAGCAGGACACCCTCATTTATCCTCCAAGTAGGACACGCTCCTTCCTCCTGTGGTGTGGCTGTGTTCTCCGATGGTGCAACCCAGCTGATCCAGCAGGACGTCATCTCTCCTACAAGTACACTCCATCCCCCTGACAGTACAACCTCATTTATCTAGTAATGCAGCCTCACCTTGCCTCCTAGTACCACCTCATTCCCTGACAGTACCACCTCGTTTATCTTCCGGTACAACCTCATTTCTCCTTCTAGCACAGCTTCATTCCCCAACAGCTCAACCTCATCCAATCTTACTTCTCCAGCCAGGACCTGCCAGGTTTTGGCAGAGAGGTGGGGAATGATGAGTGGAAAGGAGAGAGTTCTGTCCCCTCATTTGGCATCACTGCCTGCAAGGGGCTGCATCGCACGATGCTTCAACTAAATGCAACTTTTCCAGACCAAGAAGGAGGTATGGGCTTTGCCTTTCAAGTTGCTTGACCTAATCAGAGCTCCACCACTGTCTATCTCATCTCTCATTCTGTCCCCACTAGGACGACAGAGGGCAACAGTATGGACTCTGGGATGTGGCCTTCCTTGCTCTCTGCTGTGGTCCTGTGATCCTGGGAAGGGGGCATGAGGAAGGCTGCCCTCTTGGGGGTCACACTCAGTGGACTGCTGGTAAATGTTTAACAACCAGCTCTCTGTGTGGGTGTGTGTGGGGAACCCCAGCGGACTGCTTTGTGGCATGAATCCTCCCGTCATAGCCCAGTGAGGCTGACAGTGTGAAGTCGCAGAGTGAAGAACTGGAAAGAAGTGTGCACAACTGTTCTTGTGAGCCAGCTCAGCTCAAGCATGCTACTGGCATGTGCTTCTGGTACTGACACGGGAGAGAAGTGTCACCTGCTACATGCCAGGTGTAGGCGAGGTTCTTTTACCTTGACAATCATGTCAATCATGTACCCACAAGAAGAGACCACTAGTTTACAAAGGGGGAAACTGAGGCTCTGGTGAGTTTAATGACTTCCAGGTTGAAGCCCTGAAGCTGGAAGTGAGGAAGCAAGATTCAGGGCTCCCATTATTAGCTTCCGAGGCCTATGCTCTCCCCACCCTGCCCCCACTATGGTAGGGGTCTCCTTTCGATGTCCATCCCAGTAGCTATCCCTGTCTTGGCTCACAAGCTCAGGCTTTTCTGGTTTTCCTCAGAGGCAGGACATGCAAATTCTGTGCTCACTGCCTACAACCAACCCAGCACTGTCTCCTGCTCTTCCTGTTCCCCGGGGGTTCCCAAGAGGGTGAATTCAGTCCTAGGTCTTCTATTATCCCACTGAACACCAGCAGGTGCAGGTTCCATCACAGGCAGAAAACTCAGCTCAGGCCCTCCTTTCGGAGACTGGCCTTATCTGTCCCATGGTGACAAAGACCCAGCTCCAGCCTCAGTGCTTCAGAGACACCTGTGGGGCTCTGCCCACCCGCCCATCCCCCTGCTCCCCCTCCCGTTACAACTCCAGCCCTCAGAGGGAAGATGTGCAGTTCCAGCTTTCATCCTTCCTGGTTCAGAGGTCCAGGAGTAGACCTGACCCTGCGCCTTACCCTTCACTCTATTCCTAGAGTCCCCACCTTTCCAGGAGCACATATCTGAGTCAGACAGACCCACAGCTGGGGGTGGGGTTGCCCTTTTGTCTGGGTGGAGTTGGGATGTTCAGTCCAGGCAGGCTTCCTGATAGATGACGTCAGGATCTGAAGGTCATGTGTAAATCATGGGTACTAATGTCTGCTAAGGAGGAGGGGTAAAAGGGCAGATTGGGGGCAAAGAGTTATAGGTGCCCATCATCAGGACAGTAGTGAGCAGCCAGGGTCCAGGATGAATCAAACATTGAAGCAAGTCGCGAAGTCGGGGCCAGAATACACAGCCATATTCCTCTCTCCCCTCCCTTCCCCTGACACAGAAGAGCTCACATAAGCAGCCTGGGCAAATGATAAACCAGCAATGAAGTCCAAGATCACTCCTGCCCCACAGCCTTGGGCTCCGGTACAACCCCAGGGAGACAGTCAAGAGCCACATTCCCCAAGCCAGCAAACCTTTCTGGGCTTCCAACCTGCATGTCCACCCTGAGTTTCTACATGCTGTGTTCCCACGTTCCTGTTCCTCCCTCTCCGCGCAACAGGCTCTATTCCTCCATCATGCCTGACCCGAGTCCCTTCTAAACCCTCCCACCAGCCTCAGAGACAGTGAACCACTCCACAGCAGTGCTAACTGCAGACTGGAGTTCAACTCTCCCAGAGTCTGTCTCCTCTACTGACGAGGTCTGTGGGGATTACAGAAGTGTGGAGGGAGGAGGGCGCCCTTCACAGTGTCTGACTTGTTCATGTCTGGTACAAGGGAAGATCCCACCGAGCAGTTCCTAAGACCCTGCCACCAGCTACCAGGGTCCTCTTGAGCCTCCCTTTTGGCATGGTCTCCCCAGGGGCTCCTGCTACCATGGCCTCCCGTGCCTCCCTCGGAGCTTTTGGGCTCCTCAGGAGAATTCAGCATAATTGGGGAAAAGACTACTTTTTGTTTCTTTTCTTGAAATAGGATCTCACTGCATAGCCCAGCTCTACACGGCCTTGGCTTCCTCAGTGCTAGACTCACCATGCCTGGGTAGGATACCATATATTAAATACTATCACTTCATTGTCATATGGTATGACTATATCACCAAGCATTTGAGCCAACCTGAGCTCAGCATCCTCATCTGACAGGTGCCAATCCAGAGACCCTGCTTTGAGATGCCTCTAGACCGGTGTGTTTTCAACCTGTGGGTTGTGACCGCTTTGAGATTTGCATATCAGCTATTTACATTACAATTCATAACAGTGGCAAAGCTAAAGGTATGAAGCAGCAACGGCATAATGTCATGGTTGGGGGGTCGCCACAGCATGAGGAACTGTATTAAAGGGGCACAGCATTAGGAAGGTTAAGAACCACTGCTCTAAAGAGAAACCTAGGCCTGGCAGAAGCACCAGGGTTGTCCTGGAACAGAAGTGGAGCTGCCAACTGGCTCTCAGCTGCCCCTCCCCAGAACCCCTAACTGCAAAGCCATTCAGACTTGGCATTGCACCCCTCTAGTCTGACCACCTCCCTTATCTACAGGCAGCTCCTCCCTGCTCCCCTGCCCAGGCTCTGGAGCAGCTGCAGTGACCTCACTTAGCCCTGCCCTGGGCCCAGCTCTGGGGAAGGCCTAGCAGCTGTGCCTGAGCCCTGCAGGCTGGCTCCTGGGGGAGAAAGAAGAGGAGCAGGCATAGTGCCAAGAGAACCATCTGCTCTCCCAGGGGCACAGCCACCCGCACAGACACTGGCCTTGCCCCCCGGGGCTGCCCTTGGCCCTCTATTTCCTTGACAAGGGACTCCAAGAGTCCAGGGCAGCCCACCCAGACCAGGGCAGCAACCTCATTTGCCATCTGTCTCCTCCTGAAGCCTCAGAGGTCCTTTAGGACATACTGGAGCACCACAAATGTCCGCTTGGAAAAAAAAAAAGGACAAGTGCCTGGGTGAGCTCCAGGGCCAGAGGCCGGGCTGGGTGTACTGAGTGTGGCTGCCCCTGTCCGGTCTAGCTGGCTTTAAGTCCTCACTCTCCCCGCTGGGGCCTCCATCTTCACATCTGCTTAGCTGGCAGGTGCCTCTGGCAGAGGGCAAGCCCCTCCTCCCCAAGGCCCAGCTCAGGTTACAAGAGGAGGTGGTGGCAAGGCCAGCTGAGGACAGGGGAGGGGACAGGAGGGAGAAGGAGGAGGCCTCAGAGCTTTCCAGATTATTGGAGGAGAACCAGGAACCAGAGTAGGAACAGTCTTGCCCAAGATCACACAGCCTAGCAGTGGGGCAAAAAGAATCCAGTGTGCCAGGAACAGGTGGCCCTAGGCTTGAGGATTACCTCAAATAAGTGGCTTTCTTATCTGTGAAAATGAGGAGCCTTGGGGTTGTGTGTGTGTGTGTGTGTGTGTGTGTGTGTGTGTGTGTCAATGGGAAAGTGTTTATTGTACAAACACTAGGACAGGAGCTCAGATACCCAGCATCTGTGTACAAGCCAGGTGTGGAAGCACACAGCTATAACTCCAGTGCATGTCGTCAGGGACAAGTAGATCTTTGGTGTTCACCAGCCAGGCAGTCTAAGGTAAAATGGACGGCTCCAGATTTAATGAGACCTTTTGTCAAAAAGCAAGGCTGTGAGCAATAGAGGAAGGCACCTCATATCAACACCTGGCCTACACACACACACACACACACACACACACACACACACACACACAGCCTTAAATCTGCTCTGTATGCCTCCAAGGCCACAAGGAAGGTTCTAGGGACTCAAAAGTAATGGATCAATGTAAGGCAGGCAGAAGACTGGGTTCCAAAATTCTTAAATGTTCACATGTTGCACTCTGGGACAATAGAGAGGGACTCCTCTAACACACACACACACACCCCTTTCAGGGGCATGCATATTGAGTCCTACTCTATATACCAGCAGATAGCTCTTTTCTTCATAGAGCAATGAATAATAGTAGTGACCTCTGATGAGTCTTCTTGGGGACTTTATAGGTATCTTTCCTGAAATTCTACGAAAGCTCAGACATAGGCACGCCATCCCATTTTGTAGGGGAGGAAACTAAGACTGAAACTGCTCAGAGCTACCCAGAAGGTAAGCAGAACTAGGCTCTACTGACGCCACTGGCTCCCTAAACTGCTTACTCCATACACAACCCAGCCATTCTCACCAGTCTTAGGACATGGTGGGCTGGCTGCAGGGATTCAACCTGATCTCTGGACCCTAACACAGGCTCCTCTGCTCGCCTCGCCCCACGGTGTGCTTGCCACACAAGTCACTCTTGCGCGATTTGTCTGCTGATGTCATCTCATCTCCCACTCCCACCGGAGTGCCAGCACCTGAGTCTGAGCTTGCCTGCAATCCCAAGCCACTTTGCTTTCTCAGCTTCTACTCCTGCTGGGTTCCTCAAAGAGCCCCAAGGGCTTGACCGCCTTGTTTCCCTGCCTCTGAACACCCAGAGCTGATGATCTGACCTTCTACCCTGCCCTGCCCTGATGGTGTTTATCCAGCACAGGACTCTTTGCGTCTTCATCTCCCAAGCTTAATCTCCCAGCCCCTCAAGGACGGAGCCAGTCCTGACAGCTTTGTACGGCAGGTGTCCACCAGTGTAGCTTTGGATTATAGTGCCCTCAGCCCTGGGTCTGTAAGCCAAGGAATCAGAAAACTGTCCCTGACTCTGGGACACTATCTGCTCGGAAAGGCAACCTAAAATTAGGGCCCATTCCCCATGCTTGGAGTCTCAGGGCCAAACTTCAAGGGAGAACACAAAGCCAGTTGCAGGGGCGGAGAGAGGGCTAGACCAGGGTGAAGCCAGCACTGGGACATTCCAGTGCTGCCTGCCACACATAGTTGAAGCCTCTCAATTTCCTTCCCTCTTAGTTTCCTCGTCTGCCAGTGGGGTAGACAGCCACAACAACAGTACCATGGATCAAAAACTCCAGCGAGAGAATGTATTATGCGTCGGCACATGGCAGGTGGAATCCTGGGCTACATGTGGTTCAAGGTGGCTAAAGCAAGTGTCAGAGAACTGAAAGGGGCAGGAAAGGTTGACAAGGCTGGGGGCTGGGTCTGGATATCATACTAGGCATCCCAAGGATGGACAGAGAGGGCTGGGCTGTACATATGTTCTCTTTCCCAGAAGAGGGGTACTAGTTAGGACAGGGTCTGTGACAGTCAACTTTCTTTACAGTCCAGGCCCAGAGTGTTTTCTGAGTATCACCCTCCATCGCCTCCCTCTGTCCAGCATCCAAGGCTGGCAGGAGCAGCATGCACAAGTTCTGGCTGTGGCTGCCTTCTCTCCAACCATGTCTTATACAGGGTGATTCTGATACACGGGGTAGACACAGGTGCTGGGACAGGGGCTCAGTCCCCTGAAACTGATGGCACGAGGTCCAAGTCCCCAGGGCAGTAGTGAGGAAAAGGAACAGGGGTTCAACTAGGAAGCAGCTTAGAGAAGAAGCTGATGCAGAGTGAGAACACAGGGTGGGCAGGAGGAGGCCGGGAGGCCACCATTTTAGAATTTAGAAGCAGCTTCTGAGTGACTGGTCACCAGACATGCCTGTTAAAATACACATCTCAGAGCTCATGCCCAAAGAATCGAGAAAGGGGACTGAAAAGTGTGCTGGTGCAAAGCTTCAGGGGACTCTCTGATGACAAGCCAGGCCTGTGGACAGCTAAGGATTTTAAGCAAAGATCCTCAAGGAGATGTGTTGGCTTCCAGAACCACTTGGATGGTGGTAGCGTCAATCAAAACACTCAAGCACCCCTAGCTATTTTTTCTGAAGGGTGTCCCAAGGGATCGGCCAACGGGAGCTGCCTTGGTAGGCATGTGACGGCTGCCAGGGGGTGTAGGGTGAGATATTCAGTGTCGCTTGTGAAGGTGGCAGCATGAGGGTGTCTGAGCATAGAGGTGGCAGGAAACACAGGTGGGAGGTGAGGCCTGGACAAGTGCCACGTTGGGCCCGGGGACCCAGAGCAGCTTTGGTTGGCTTCCAGGGGGAACTGAGGAGCCTTGGAATCCTAAAAGAGATCTTGAAGATCTCTGTGCAGGAAGGCCATGTGGGAGCCAGATCACACTGACAGCGGGAGACGAAGGGGGAAATGGGGTAGACACACGCTGGACTGCATCCCCATCTAGGCTCTGCCTTCTTCCAGCTATGCCTTGATTTCCTCGACTGCAAAATGGGACTATACACGAGTACCTGGCGAGGATTTCAAAAAGGATGGAGTGAGAGAATGTGTGCAAACGAAAGGACTGAGTGCCCAGCACCCACATTCTCTCCTCAATCCCCTGCTCCTGAGAGGCAGCCCCCTTAAGAGACCAGGAAGGTTTCTCTTAGTGAGGAGGGAGGCCCTGGGGGTAGGGTGTGGGAGGCCCCACCCCCACACACCACCTGGCCCCCTCCCACCTCCACATATGGGTTGGGGGGTGGGGAGAGGCAGCAAACAGCCAAACCCTCCCAAACAGTAGTGGGTTTCCATAGTAACCGGGGTGCCAGGAGAAGGGGGGTGCTCCAGATCCAGCTGTCCCCCCCTAAGCACCCTCCTCAGGCCCCCTAGAGCCCAAGTTGATACCCACCCAACACCCTGAGCCCCCCATCTGCCTGCTCTGGGGACAGCTGGGGCTGTCATGAACACTCTCCCTTGTGCTAGCCAAACGGTTGCCACCACGTGGGTACTGTCATGGGTAGGGGCGAGCATGAGTAGGAAGCTCAGGTTCAAGACTACCCACGTCCATAGTCACAGGTATCCACCAGTGAGAAGCCCTTTCAGTACCATGAACTTAGCTCCTGGCACACAAGGTTTGTAAGTCTCAGTATGGAAGGGTCCAGGGACTGTGTTAAGGCCCTCTGGACTCACAGGAGGGTACTGAGGCTCAGAGAGAGGAATTTAACTCCAGCTCACACACACTGAATCATGTTTCCCACAGGAGCCATGTCCACCCTTACCTAGCCCTGACTCCAGAGGACCACAAAGGGTCACACCTGGACACGGTGGGTGACACTTCAGGGCACTGCCGGAAGAAGACAAGTCTTTCTAGGACCTGTCTTCCCAGTGAATGGCAGTCCCGGAGAGAAATGTGTGAGGGGACTACAGGAGGCTGTCATCCTGCATCAGACCCTTCAACTTCTTCCATGACCCGAAGTCTGGAGGTGGAGGAGGCTCTAATGGGGGGGGTGTCAGCCCTATCCCCTGATTTCTCCCCGTCACTCAGCCCCAAGTGGGGGGCAGGCACACTGCAGGTGTAGGGAGGGGCTGGGGAGTCTGCTGAGAGGTCAGGGAAGCTCCACTGGAGGTTCACTGCCACCCACCGGTCCTCAGCAAGGCCAAGACAAACCCCACACCTCAGGTGATGGCTGGCCATCACCAGCTGCCACTCAAAAGCAGGAGAAGGGGAGTTTCAGGAAGGAGCCCCAACGCTTTCCAAATCCAAACCCAAACCCTGCCCAACAACAACTAAGGAGCCCCCAGTCCTAACCAGTGGCACAGAAAATGCTGGAGTTTATGGGTTAGAATTGGGTTCTACCACTTAGGGCTGGTACTTACTAGGCATGTGACCTCAAGGCAAGGCACTTCTACATCTGGAAAGAGGACAGTGGTGAGAATCTGGTGTGACACGTGCTTGGTGCATTCACTAGCCCTGTCCTCTGGCAGGGCCTCCCTGCGGCTCAGTTCCTCAGTTCCCCTCAATATTGCACCTGAGTAAGTCCAAAGGTGGAGCCCTCAAGGTCTGCGGAGAGCCCCCCACCCGCATTAAGTGGGGGCTGGAGGGCGCTGAACTTTCGAACCCACAAACCCCCCGCGCCGTTCATTACCTTAACGCGAGTTAAAAATAACCGTCTCATCTCTTTAAATTAGTCTGTCTGCAATTACCGCCTGGCACGGCGCTGCCCGCCATCGTCCCGCTGGAGCGGCGCCAGGTGGCAGGCGGGGCCCTCACCCTGTCTGTCGGTCTGTCTGCTGCCTCTCGGCCCCCCTTCCCCCCGCGGCGCGGCAACCCCGGAGGCTCCCAGCAGCCTCGAGAGCTCCCCAACTTGTGCAGGGTGGGGGTCTGGGTCGCATAGGGCCGGTCTAGGGGAGCCCAGAATTGGGGAGGGGGCTCCGGGCACGCCGTCGGGGGAGGGGCGCTGGGAGGCCCGGGAAGCCGGAAGGGCCCGCAGCGCGCCAGCGCTCGTGGGTGGGTGTGAGCAGGTGGCCGTGGGAGTCTGCCGGGCGTGCCAGCAACTGTGCCAGGAGCGGCTGGCACGGGCTCGTGCCCAGGAGGCGGGCAGCTGCCAGCCCCTCGCTCGTGCAGTGAGGGGGGTGAGGACACCCCCCCAATCGGGGCTCACACCGCCTCCTCCCGCACCCCCACAAGCTCTTGGGGCTGGGGATCCCCGAGGACAAAGGAGGGGGAAGGCGCCCTGGTGGTGCGGGCTGGGGAGGGGAGGGGGCGCTACTCTCCCAACCGCTGTTCAGAGCCAAGAGCAGGACCCTGCTGCTGGCCTCTGGGATCAGCCCCTCATTCAAGCCCCCTCCCCACCTGGAACTTACAGGGCCAGGCCTGGGCCAGATGGGGCTAGCACCCGCCTTCTGATCCCACCCCTCAGCAGCTAAGCTGCTCCAGCCCTTGAGGGAGAGGGGAAGTCCCCATCCACTGGGCTCCACCCCTCTGGGCCTAGGGACAGAAATGGGAGGCGCCCAGGCCTGGCCTGGGAGCTCCCCAAGGACTGGCAGCCAAGAAACACAAAAGGAGTTGAACAACTCCAGAGGCGTTCAGTGGAAGGAACATCAGGACAGTGCACCCAGGAAGACTTCCTGTAAGAGGCCAAGGCCAAAGGAACATGGGATTTATGGAGGAGCTGAGGGAAAGGGAGGTTCTACTCTGGGAGCCACAACTCTAGGGCCACTACACTCCTCGTCAAGCCCTGAGCCCAGGCTTGACACTCTGTCCCTAGGGGAATGGCACCAGCCCTTATGGTACAACCACAGATAGTCCCAACTCTCCAGGCCTCTGGGTGGCCTGAGCCTGTCTCTGTCCTCTGCAGCACTGGGACCCCCTCTCCTCATCACAGATGGAACTTTAGGACAAAGGCACCGTACATCAGCTTTTCTCTTCCCTTCCTTTCTGAAGGTGACCACCTTCGCAGGACCACTTCCTGTCAGCCCAAGAGCCCTAGGTTCTAGTTTGCAACTACATGCCCCCCCCCAATCTAGCAGGCACAGTTCCTCCTCTCTGCCTTTGAACATGCAGTTCCCTCACCCCATCACAAAACTATCTCCCTAATTTCGCCTAACCAAGAGGACACCCCAGATCAAAGCCAGCCCCTCCATGAGAGAACATCGGACTCCCTAGAATATGGAACCCACTTTCCCCAGCCCCTCGCCCCACCCGCCTGCCTTTCCCGTCTCAAAACCCAGGGTCCGAATGTGGAAGCTATTCAGAGCAATGCATCCTGAAGGTGGGGCCAAGGACCTAGGTCCCCGTAAGGAGTCATAGCACCCCACCCCATGGAATTGAGGTATGGTACCATTCAGGCTTTCAAGGGCAACACTTTTGTGGGGATGAAATGGATGAAGAAATAATGGATGCCTGGTCCCAGCACCTGAGGTGTTCCCAGCCTTGGTCAAGCTGAGATTGAGAGCTGGAGATAACGCCTCCTCCAGGCTTCTGAAGGAACTGACTGGGAGTGCCAGAAGGGGTTCAAGGGCAGTCAGTTCCAGGAATGAGAGAGAATGGGGGCACCCTGGGGAGCAGGAGTGTATAAGGGGACACCCACTGAAGAGGCAGGCTGAATTAGATCCCCTCCAGTGTCTGGGTGGTTTCTTGCCAGGACCAAGAGTAAGACCCAAGCTTGGGGCTGCTCACCCAGTGCCCCAGTCCAGGACTGGGAATGAGGTACAGCGAGGACCTGCATGACCCCAACAGTGTGGTGCAGTAGGAACTGCAGTCAATGGGCAGACAGACTCGGGGCCCTTGTCCAAGGCTTACGGCTTTCTGACACACTCAGGGGGGAGTCCTATCACCTCCCCAGGCCTCAGTCTCACAGTCTGAGAAATGAACTCATGGGGTTCAATTATCTCTAAGCACGCTGCCATCATATCCTATGGTTTATGTCTGCCTCTGCTCAATGCCTGCAGCAGCTCCCTCTCACCAGGGCTAGCTAGCCAGACATGTTCCAGAGGCTTGCTGGGACCGGGAGAGGTGGAGGACATACCTGGGTTGGAGCGCGACCTTAGGCAGTTAACTGACTCTCGTCCTCTGGGCCTCAGAGACCACCCCTATAAGTTATAGTAAAACCCAGCTCAGGGACTACTGAGAGCTTTAAAGATATGGGAAGAGTCTGGCCCAGAGCTCGGCCCCAACATACTTGCTCAGAACTGCAGCTGCCTCCAGGCTTCTAGCTTCAAATCACTGCTTCCTATCTTTCCCCAGTCTCCTTCATCCATCCAAACCTGCTGGGGCTCTGCCTCTTACAGGAAGCCCTCCTGACCTGCTCCAGTCCTGGTACTCTTTGCCAATCCACAGCCTCTTTTACCATCTACCCATCTCTTTACTCTCGGCACGCATACACTGATGGCTTCTTGGGCCAGACTCTCTGTAAGGTGCCATGGGGACAGAAGAGTTCTGACACTGACACTGTCTTTCAAAGGTGAAGGAAGGAGGGAGGGAGGGAGGGCGCGGGAGGCAGGACTCTCTCGTGATTGACTCACGATGCATGTCTTAGGGCCAGGAAAAAAAGGTGGGTGGGTGGGAGTCCTGAGCTAGCTAACAAGTGTTAGGGAAGGCTTGCTGGAGGAGGCACTGGGACTCTGTGCCCCCTGAGGAGAGTGACTACATCTCCGGGAAGGAGTGGAAGGGAGGTGTGGAAGGAAGGTGTGGAAGGAAGGTGGACGACACAGCAGACAGAAGCAGAGCAAGCCCAAGGGCAGGGCACACTTGAGAGAAAGTTGTGCTCTGGTGGGAACTGAGATGCAGGGGACTGGAAAATGGAGAGGATGAGACTCAAGTCTACTTCTGTGTCCTGTGTTCCTGCCCCATAAGGGTCAAGGAGAGCCAAAGGAGATGCCAGCGTACAGGAATCCCAAGAGCCACCAGCTCCCAGATCCGGACACCCAAGTGCATCTAGATCTGGCCATGGCTGCTGCCCCTCTCCTCAGATCTTGCTGCCAATCAACACCCCAAACAGCCTCATCTTTGGACACAGGCATATCTTCCTCACAGTGACTACCTCTCCCACAAGAGGTCCCCTCAAGCCTCCTCACCCTCAAATGCATAGGCTAGCCCCATTTCCCAACAAGATGGCCAGAGGAGGAGCTGGATCTAGAAGCTACAATCCAGTGAAGCCCCTATTCAAGTCTTCTCCCAAGATGGCTCTCCCCTTTCCATTGCCTGCCACTGAGGACTCTCCAGGGGTACCCCACTCCTTAAGTGCATCTGAGCCCAGAAAAGCCAGGGAAGTGGGAGATAAGTTGCCTAGAGTGGGTAGAAATAGACCCCCAGACCTCAACACCATTCCCACAAGTCCCAGCAGGGAGCTTAAAGCACCTCCCCCACCCCATGCTGTACCAGGGAAGGGGCTGACAACTGCCCCATGAAGAACTCATCTCGGGTTGCCTGCCATGCTTTTCACCCCACTAGGCTCCAGAATGAACTCCCGACACTACAGAAAGAATTGCGGGAGGGGGGTGCGGAGGGGGGGAGGCTTGATCTGTTAGCACTCTTCACCATGGGGCCAGCGTCAGGAAGGGCAAGGAAGATTTGAGAGGGAAAGCAGACAGGAGCCCCAGGTCAAGACTCCAGCTCTTTAAAGCAGGTACTCTGGTGGAGAGGGTAAAACAAGTCACACAAAACAAAGGGGGCTCCCTACTGTCCGTGGCCTGGAAATGAGTTATGCTATTATACGCTCAATGACAGGCCAGGGATAATCCTCTGGGATGGCTCAAAAAGGTGTCTCCTGTCACCCTACCAGACCTCCAATCCCGCGCATCCTTCCTAGGGGACGTGAATGAATACAGCTGCTGCCAGCACGCCCCCGCCTGTCAACTGACCTGCCCCACGCCCTGGGCGCGCACTCCATGACCCCTAGGGGTGTTCCAGAACCCCCCTCCCTGTAGCCTGCCCGGAGCCCGGATGCCCCACCTTCCAGCCGGCCGAGCTGTTGCTGTCGCCTTTATCCTTGAAGTAGGGCACGTAGCGGACCATCCAGTCGTAGATCTGCGAGAGCGTGAGTCTCTTGTCCGGGGCGCTCTCGATGGCTTTGGTGATGAGGTCGGCGTAGGAAAGGTTTCCCCACGCGTTCCGTCGGGAGCTCTTCGCTTTCCGCAAGGGTCCGACCTCTGCGCCCAGCGGCGGCGCTGGGGCCATCGCTGGGGCCGTCGCCCTGCGTTCCGGCCCGCAGTCCTCGGAGCCCTCGGCTACTCCTGCGCCCAGCGCCCCGTCCTCGTCGCCGGCCAAGTCCGGCTGCGGCAGAGGCCAGGTACACGAGCGCGGCCGGCTCTGCGGCGCGAAGTCCGGGTCCACGTCCACCTGATGCGCTCGCAGCTTCGCAGCCATGGTCCCGCCCGGCTCGGGCGAGGCAGGGAGGGAGGCTCCGCGGAGGGTGGGCGCGCGGCTCTGGGATCTGCGCGCCCCGGGGAGGCCCGCGGGAGGGGTCCCTGGCGGCGCCGGCTCAACCGCGGGGCGCCATGGGCCGGGGCGCGGAGGCAGGGGGCTGGACGAACTGGCGAGCACGGAGGGAGGCAAAGACCCAAGCAGTGAGGGGGCGGCGGCCCGGGAACCCAGCGGGCACACACCTCGCCCAGCCCAGCTTCTAGCACCTGCCGCCTGTCTGTGCCCGCAGCCACCACCGCCACCGCCTCTGCCGCCGCTCCGCGGGCGCCGGTCCCGCGCGCGGGCCCCGCTCTCCCGGGACGAGGCTGGCTTGCACCATGCCGGAGCCCGAGCCCGTGCCAGAGCCCGCGCCGCCGCCGCCCCGTGAATGCCGCCGCCGCTGCCGCCGCCGCCGCTCCGGCTCCAGCGCCAGCTCCCGCGCCTGCCGCGCTCAGCGCCGGCTGCACCTCGGGATGGGCGGGGGACGGGGACGGGGCGGACCCGGAGCAAAAGGAGGCGGGGCGTGCTCGCCCGGGGCCGCGGAATCCTTGCTTACTGGGTGCCCCGCCTGCAGACTGTGGGGGGCGTGGAGCTCCGGCTAAGGGCGACCCTGCGGAAGCCCCGCACGCCACAGCGCCCCCTAGGGAGCAGGCTAGAAATGTCTGGCGCGGCCCCGCCCCCTGCCGGGCTCGGGGAGGGCAACGTAGGGGCGGATCCCGAGTGCTTCCATTGGTGCACAGCGGGGCTGCCCCGCCCACAGCCTTCAAAGGATTCCTCCCAGGAGCGCGTCAGCAGGTTATTGTTACAACCCGGGGTTTCCCGGGGCAACAGAAATGGGGCGGGGCTCGGAACACTGGTCCCTCCCCGAGTCTACCATCCCCAGAAATGCCCCGCCCTCCTCTTCTAGACCCTTGACGTTTCCAAGTCTTCCTTCCAACAGCCTTCCTTCCAACAGCCGGACTAAGGGTTGATCTAACTCTCGTCTCTTCTTTGTGCCATGGACCAGTCTAGGGAAAAGGAATGGTTTGATAGTTCCTGGATTGTAGGCCAGGCGTTGCCACAACCCTACCTGTTCTCTGTGCAAATGGGGCTTCCTGGGCTTTTACGGTGCTTGCAAGCACAATTTTAGAGCGTTGGCTCTCAAAGTTCAGTGTGTGGTAGGTTTTATCCTACAGAGGATTAAAACAGATTCCTGAACCCGGACCGTCGAGTGTCTGGCGGCGGGTCTGTGTTGGGGCTGAGACTTCACATTTCTAGCAAGCTCACAGGCACTAGGGATCTCACTTTACGTACCACTGTCTTCCAGGCTGTGGAAGGTTCCCAAAAGGGCTGTTAAAACAAGTGCTCACCCCCAAAGTTAAGAATGGTTGGGGAGGAACTCACTCGTCTAATGGGTATATATTGAACATCTTCATTGTTCCTGTCTCCTTTTACGGCCCTATGGCAAGAGCAGCAAATGGAGACAAATGAGGTCCCTACTGTATAGACTAGTAGAGGACTCAGATGGTAATCCCATCATCACGTGACCTCACAGGGAGCAGCTCCTAAGAGGTTATGCAGTCCATTACCTCATCCCAAAGGGTCCAGGAGGCTGTCTCCAGTCACCACTCCATCTGCCAGCCTTTGCTCAGGCTATGCCGTATGCCTACAAACATTCCCAGCCGCGAGGCCTCCACCAAAACTCAGCTTAAAACATCAGTCTAACCCTGGCACTTCTAACTCAAACTCCCTCACATGCCTGACTATTCCCTGCTTGCCCAGATACTTGCTGCCCTGCCAGCAAACCTTCATGTCCCTTTGGCACAGTCTCCTGTTTTGCGGATCAGGAAACTGAGGTCCAGAGTAGGGGAAGCAACCTACCAAAATTAACATGTCACTAGAATTTACAAAATTAACATGACACTAGAGTTCCAAGTCTTAACCCCCTCCTGGCCAGCACCTGGTTCCTAAAGGGACTAGAGAGGTGGAGTTCTCTGGGCAGTAGAAGGGCTGTGTTCTCACCAAGGGAAACAGCCTCTTCTCTAAAAACTTCCTTTCCTCAGATTGAAGCCCAGGGAGAGGATGAAAGTAAGTGAAAGCAGGTAGGGCTTTGATTGACAGGCTGGAGCCCTCCCAGGGGATGGGGGATGGAGCAAGCCCATTTTGCAGATGGTTAACATCAGCCTGAGTCACGTCCCAAAGGCAAGGGTGGGTATGGGAACTATGTGCCACCCCCTTACATGTACACATGCTCCAGGTGGTTCTGTTTAGAACCAGCCGGGGCTGAAATCACTGCTGGCCCCTTCCCACAGTTCACAGATGCCCTTCTTGCCTGGGGAGTCAACACTGGCTCTGCATCTTGAGTTCCATGGAGGCTAGCTTCTTGCCATCCTTGAGATCAGGCCTGGCTCTTAGTGTGACATGAGAGCTTGCTGGGGACCACACCATGGCTGGATGAATCTTCGCTGGGGGTTCTGGCACAGGCTGTCACTGCAGGGCTAGGAAGCCAGGTTGGCAGAAATGCCCAGAGACTGACTCAGGATCTGCTCTGCCCCTGCCTGCCTAGTGGCCACAGCTGCTGCCTGGCCTTCCTCTGGGGCCTATGTCTGGCATGGTCAGCTCCCTAACACACTCACTAGGGCACACTGACTTTCTTGTTCACTCACAGGCTGACCCCCTGCTTACACACACTCATCAGGAAGCAGTCTGACTGTGATCCAAAGGAGTATGGCAAGTCATGTCGCTGCTCGGAGCCCCTGTTTTCTGCCCTGCCGGCAGGTATCACCATGACGCTGCCTTCCCAGGACACCTGAAGTATGAAATAAGACTCTGAACAATAGTACCAGGCTCAGAATCAGTCCAGAAACGATTCCTGTTGCTCATGTGTATTTTCCCCGGCTCACGTAGTCTCCACGGCTCGTATGATGAGCACACACCTTCACTCACATTCACTGGCTCATTCACCCAATGCCCTATATTCAAAGTCTAGTTACATAATCCTTATCTTCCCCCGGTTTTCTTAACCATTGGCTCCTCCCTCCCCTCCCCCACTCAAGCTCTCCAGCTCAGTGTCCTTTCACTGCGACCCACTCCTACATCCATTCAGCTCCCTGACAAGCTCCTATTTGCTTACCTTCCTCTGTCTCCTCCTCCCCCACACAGGCATGCTTGCTTTCACACCTTCTTCAGCAAGGACGTACACGTGCACTTTGATGCATGCACACACACTTGATCACTTGCACCGTGTGCTTGCCCATACAACTCTTTTAACACTTGTACAATCAAGCAGTGCCAGCAACCTCCCCAGTAGTTCAGCTGGCCCACCCCTCCCCAGACCAAGCATATCCCACACAGCGCCCCAATGCATCCACCTCAGTGATCACCCCCATCCTGGCTCTCAGGAACTGCTTCCTCTCCTGTCTCAGCCCCTCCCAGCTCTCAGAATAGCCCCTGCCACCGCTGCTGAGCTGTCAAGGCCCTCCAGAGCTTGTGTCCCACTGCTTGGTGCCAGCTTCCCCTGGCTCACTCAGGGGCAAGTGAGGACAAGAGGGTGGCTTCTCTGAGTTCTGATGTGTGTAGCGGCTCTGTGCTCCAGGACTCCTCTTTCAAAGCCCACCTGGAAGGCAGTCAGTACTTGGGGTTGGCTGCTGCTACCTGCGCCCACCCTGCCAGGGAACCCTGATCTTCATCTTTCTCACCCTGTGAAAGCAGAGAGTCTACCTCCCCACTATGGACGAATAGGTTTTACTTGGACAGAGCTAGACCATGGCAAAACCCATCTGACCCTCCTAGGAGCCTCAAGAGTACCCTCCCCTAAGCCACAGTTATCAAACAAAACAAACAGATGAAAAGAAAGAAACCACCCTCCTGATGCCCAGCAGAGCCTGTTTGACATTTGATGCCCCAGTAGCAGGGGAAAAGAATAGCACAGGGGTGATGTCTGGGGACACCTCTGGAAGCAGGGGGAAGGACTGGTGTCCAGAGTAGGCCTCCAGGTTGGAAGGAGGAGTGTCTATAGAAGGCAGAGGGGACATCAGGACAGCTGGGAGAACCTCCAGGGTAGGCTCATGCCTGGCCCCGGGCTGGGACAGTGCCCGGAAGTGGGTGGGGCTGAGCTGGAGAGGCAAGGCTGAAGGGACCCAGTAGCATGGAGGGCCCCTTTAAAAGATCTAAGGCCACTTCGATTGCTTCCACAAACTATTCCCGGGGCACAGGGTTCCCTGCATCAGGAAAGCAGATCAGGTAACTACGGAGAGTTCCTGAGAACACAAGGACCTGGCCCAAAGAACCTGATGTTCTCTTTTGGCCAGAGAACTGTCCACCCACCAACAGGGGTAGAGAATCAATGCCAGAGTGAATCCTTCTTACCGGAACACTCGATCCCTTTCCATCCTGCCTTCTTATGCCCTCGGTTTCACTCAGCACTCACTGAGTGCCAGCCTCTGCGGAACTCCTGACTGAGAATCTAACTCCTTGTGGACAAGAACTTGGCCCGATCTGTTCACGGCTCTGTCCTCAGAGCCTCGAGGAGAGGCTGACAATGAGAAGAAGTGCAGGGCAAATGAAAGCATGGGCTCACACTATTCTTAACAAGCACCCGAGAGGCAGGTATGTTTATTTCTACTTTCTGGATGAGGGAAAAGAGGCTCAGAGAAGGAAAGTGAGACTACTGCCTCCCTGAGACTCAGACTGTAGTTAGGGTCTGCTTTCTCTGTGTGAGTATGAGTGTGTATGTGTGTGTGTGTGTGTGTGCGCGCGCGTGTGAGCAGGGCATGCGAAGGCTATGCATGCATATGTATGGAGGTCTGAAGACAATGTCTGGTGTCAGCGCTGGCCTTCTGTCTTGAGGCATAGTCTTCTTTCGGTTGCTCACAGATGAGGATGCCAGACTTACTCAGCTTATGAGCTCCCAGGGATTCTCCCATCTCCTCCTCCCATCTTGTCTAGGAGCATTGGGATTACAGACACACGCTACACAGGGTTCTGGGGATTTGAACTCAGATCCTCTCACTTTAAGTCACTTAGCCATCTCCCACGCCTTGGCTTGGTTTCTTGTGGTGCAGAGGGTATGCTTCTTGTATGGGAAATGAGCTGGGAGAAGGGAAATCACTTTCCTTTCCCTGAGCCTCTGTTTCCTTATTGCGCAATAAGAATGGCTCTCTTTAACCGGGGTATGATCAAGACATCCAGCCAGAATGTAGAGATGTAGCATAGTTGGTTAAGTGCTTAAGTAAGAGGCACAAAACCCTAGGCTTCGTCTGTAGCACTGCATGAACAACATGTGGTGGTGCATACCTGTAATCTCAGCACAAGGGGGGTAGAAGCAGGAGGATCAGAAGTTCAAGACTTTTCCAACTACACAGAGGATTTGAGGCAGCTTGGACTATATGAATCACAATCTCTAAAATAAAATAAAATAAAATAAAATAAAAGCCAAGCGCATGCTGGGCAGTGGTGGCACACACCTTTAATCCCAGCACTTGGGAGGCAGAGGTAGGTGGATTTCTGAGTTCGAAGCCAGCCTGGTCTACAGAGTGAGTTCCAGGTCAGCCATGACTATACAGAGAAACCCTGTCTCAAAAAAACAAAAGCAAACAAACAAACAAAAAAACCAAACCAAAACAAAACAAAACAAAAAAAGCCAAGGGCAGAGCCCACCATGGAATAAATGTCAAACAAATGCACCTACCCCTCACCTTTCTCCTTTGCTCTGTGTTTACCCTGAAGCTCAGCCCTGGGAGTCACTCCTCCTTCTGCATCACGTGAGGAGGCACACTCATTTGCTAGGGCCACCATAACAAAGCAGGCCTGTTATCTCACAGAAATGGAAGTTGGAGGTCCCAAGGTTAAGGTGGTGGCAGGGCTGTGTGGCTTCTGAAGGCTCTGGTGGCAATGGCAGTGCTCTGTAGCCTTATCTCGAGGACACAGCACTCTGGTCTCTTCCCACCTGTTCACTACCATGGTGACCCTCCAGGTCTGTCTTCTCAGGGCCATCTCCTGTTGTCTGTCTCTGTGTCTCATCTTCCTATAAAGATTGTGGGGATCCTGCTGTTCTACTATGTCCCATTCTTAATTAATTATATTAGTCCATGTTTTATTCCCAAGTGAGCATCACATGGCAAGGCTCCAGGATGGACTTACATTTTAAGGGGTGCAAATGAATCCAGAAGCAGAGGGGTCACAGAAACTGTGTGGGATGCACAGACAGGAAGGCTTACATTCCAATTTTACATTCCTCACTAAAGTTGCTTGACTGAGCATCTGAGGTCCCTGTCTTACCAGCCTCCCACAGTGGTGGCAAGGGAAACACAGTGTAAGGATAATAAAATACGAACCGATGTGTCTTGCAGCCTTATTGCCCTTCCTTGTGACCTTTCCTCTGACCTCAAGTCTATTATTGTCTCTCTGATTCAACAGTACTTTGGAGCCAAATGTTCTCGGCTGAGTCATTTGTCTCTAATGTGTGTGTGTGTGTGTGTGTGTGTGTGTGTGGTGGGGGCAGGTAAGCTGGTCGTCTCAAAGGTAGGTGGGTGCAAAGCTCTGAGATCACTTTGCAAATATGATGTTGTTTGAATTCTCAAGAGCCAGTTGTAACCATCTCGCTAAACGGTATGAGAGTTCTAGAAGGCTGCCTCTTTCTGCTGTGCCTCTCTGACCAGGTCCGTAGGCCCTCGGAACCATGAGCCTAGCCGACTTTCCTGAGCCAATGAGCCCCTGTCTCCGAGCAGCCCCCTGAAGCCAAGCTGGCTGCTGCCTCATCACTAGATGCTAGGCAGCTATGGAAAGAGACAGCAGCAACGAGTCTTAGCGGGCATCTCCTATGTGACCTGAGACTTCACTTAACCCATTTTCAAGATAAGAGATTCAAACTGCTAGCCCCAAACTGGGTGGAATTCAAGTAGCTCACACGCAGCTGTGTGAATTTCGTGAAACCGTGGTTTCTGTGGCTAATAGCTCCTTGGTCTTGCCTTGTGTTCCCAAAGGCATGTGACCTCCTGGGCTGACTGTGGGCCTCAGGACCTTATGGTAAGAGGCATCTTAGAACCCAAGCCAAGGCTTCTGGTGACTTTGGTAGTGAGAACAAGCAGCTTAATGGAAGTGGACAAGAGGAGGAGGAGGAGGAGGAGGAGGAGGAGGAGGAGGAGGAGGAGGAGGAGGAGGAGGAGGAGGAGGCCCCCTCTGTGCAGGCATGAACTGCTGGTCCTGAAAGTCCTGATCCGCACTGGTGGCCACTATTACCAGTCTGTGGATGGGGAAATGAGACATCATCTGAGGACCTGAACGTCTCAGTCCCCTGCCTCACTCCTACATTGAAATCCTCAGCACATGGTGACATGGGCAGTGGTTAACCCAGGGGAATGAAGGCCTCACAAGACACAGAGCATACCAATGCCTAGAGTTTATACTAGTTACCAGAACTCTTTATACATTACTTTTATATCTTGCTGCATTCATCCTCATCAACTCTGACAATGACAAAGATACTAACATTTACTGAGGGCAGGCGTGCTTCTCACTTGATCCTTAACTGAACATGAGAGTCTGACAGTGGTTTTTTTTTGTTTGTTTGTTTGCTTGCTTGCTTGTTTGTTTTGGTTTTTCGAGTCAGGGTCTCTCTGTGTAGCCCTGGCTGTCCTGGAACTCACTCAGTAGACCAGGCTGGCCTCGAACTCAGAAATCCGCCTGCCTCTGCCTCCCAAGTGCTGGGATCAAAGGCGTGCGCCACCACGCCTGGCCTGGCAGTGTTTTAAAAGGGATCGCAGAAGCTCAGAGACAGGATACTGTTCCTTGGGTCACAGAGCCAGGCTCTAAGCCAGGGTATTCCCACTGTAAAGTCTATGCTTCTCTCTCCCACGGCGGCTGATTTTTTTTTTTTTTTTTTTTTAAATCTGGCCACTGCCTCTGCAGGTGGATGATGCCAAGCACGGGTGGCATAGCCTGCCCAGACAATGTCTGAAACAGGGCTTGCCAGTTTCTGCCCTGAGTGCTATCTGAAACCACATGCTTGCTTAACCTCAATTTTTAGTTGTTGCAATGTAATACTTGGGTTCGACCTACTGAGGCCAAGCCATGAACATGTCCCACACCAATGCTACTGTCCCCCCCCCCCTTTCAAGCCTCTGGTCAATCCAAGTACCAAGTGGTGGCCCTCCAGTGGGCTTGACCCTGCCTGGGATCCTGAGACCTGGGCCCATCCCCACCTGTCTGTCAGACTCTTGTATACTGTTCCTCTTGTACTGAGTATAGTTTGCATCTACCCATCCTAAATGAATACACCATCAGCTGCAGGGTCCTGGGTCACACGTGCATCAAAGTTTTCTCTTCAACTACCATTCAAAGGGACCTCACCTAGCAAAGGGACCTCACCCCATACATACCTACCCTAAGCTTGGCTCCATTCTGCTTCTTTGTCCTCAGCCATGGTTTCTACCCCCATCCTCTATCTCACAATATGGAGAGAGCACAGGAATTTAGCCCAGTGATCCGTGGGTATAATCTTGACTCCAATTAAATGTCACTGGCATGTCACTTTCCTTAGCAAGCAGCCAGCATTGACAACACCTTCTTTTGGAGCTATGGTTAGGAGGATAAGAGAAAATATAATAACAAGGACATTTCTTTTTGTTGTTTTGTTTTGTTTTGTTGTTTTGTTTTGTTTCGAGACAGGGTTTCTCTGTGTAGCCCTGGCTGTCCTGGAACTCACTCTGTAGACCAGGCTGGCCTCGAACTCAGAAATCTGCCTGCCTCTGCCTCCTGAGTGCTGAGATTAAAGGCGTGTGTCACCACTGCCCAACAAGGACATTTCTTGAGGGCTGATAACATGTGGCCTTCTACCCGGTACATCTGAAGGTGTTTAGTTAGCATCTTGGCAAGTTGATTATCCAACCTGGTTCTTTGTTCTGGGACATCTCTCCCCAGGCAAATAGGCTGTGCCAGTAGCTGTGAGACTCTGGGATAACTGGACCATGTTTGGCTGCACTCCTCAGCACCTGTTCATCCTCCCACTATGTCACAGAAGGGGGCAGTTGTCAAGGAGTGGCACAGAGTAGGTGCTCCAAAAACCGCTTGGCTTTTCTTCTAACACTATGATATAAATAAGATGTCATACAAGGTCAGCTCTGCACTCTAACTGGCTGTGTTTGCCAGCTTTCCATTATTGTGACAATATACCGGAGCTAATCAACATATGAAGAAGAAAGGCATCTTAGCTCTTGGTTTCAGAGGTTTCCATCTGAGCTGCATGCATCTCACTGCATGCGTTGCCCAGGGGCCCATGACAAGACAGCATATCTGGCAGGAAGCATGTGTCAGAGAAGGCTTCTTAGCACAGCTGGAAGTAAAGAAAGGAAATAGAGACCACAGTCCTACTAGCCGCTAAAGACCAGGGACTAGGGAATCGCTCCTCAGTCATATGCAAAGACCTGAGGTTTGGCCTTAAAAGTGCAAAAACTTTATAGAATTTGACTTCCAGCAGCCACATAAAAATGCCAAGCATGGTGGCAGGCACTAACCATCCCAGTGCTGAGGGGGTGGAGATAGAAGGATCCCTGGGGTCATTGACTAATGAAAGACCCTATCTCAAAGGAAGGGGACAACATTCCTGAAGGTGATGCCCAACATTATCCTCTGACTTAAGCACACACACGCCCTATACATATGCAATTTCACACACAGACACATACATGTACACACATATATAAAAAGAATATGACCCTCAAATGACCTAGCCTCTTAAAGGTTCTATACAGGGCTGGAGAGATGGTTCAGTGGTTAAGAGCACGGACTGCTCTTCCGAAGGTCCTGAGTTCAAATCCTAGCAACCACATGGTGGCTCACAACCATCCGTAATGAGATCTGACGTCCTCTTCTGGTGCATCGAAAACAGCTACAGTGTACTTAGATATAATAATAAATAAATCTTTTTTTTTTTTTTTAAAAAAAAAAAAGGTTCTATACACATACATGTCCATAGTACTGCAGGCTGGGGACCAACCCATCTTCATGTAGGACTCAAGGTCCAAATGACAGCAATAGACAAATATACAAGAATGCCAGAAAAGATCACCAGAGAGAGAGTGGTGGGTGATCATGGCACACCGGTGGTCTAGGCGCTTTGTCATCACGGTACAGTGGATACAAGCCTTACCTTGCTGCTTGCCTGCCGGGAAGCACAGAGCTAAATCTTGTTTTTGATTGCAGTAGCCACCCTCAGTTTAAGCTTATGGCTCATTCCCTTTTCTCATTTTGTTAGAGAGACCTCCCCCCATCCCCCACTGAATGGGCCTATTGTTATTGTATATGTCATTTTCTAAAAACTAGAGTCTACCCCAAATCCTTTTAAGGAAGTAAATGTGGCAAGAATGATGAATGAGGGAAAGAAGCCCAGATGCAGGAAGCAAGTCACTTGTGGAGCGAAGACACTGGCAAGGCGTCTCCCTCATGCTGACAAGGGCTCCCCACCTTGGAAGTCAGTGTAGCTGTCACCTCCTCTGAGGAGTTTCGCTGGGACTGAGCCCTTTGGACACTGCATTCATCAGGCTCCATCAGCAAAATGGAACCAGTAAGAGATGGACAAAGGATGATAGATGGAGACAGACAAAAAATAGGTAGATAGGGAGAAAGACAGATAAGAGGCAGACAACAGATGATTAATATAGATAGCTGAAAGATAGGAAGAGAGAGATTAAAAGCCTGGGGCTGTAGTTCTGTGTGTGAGACCCTAGGTCCAACCTCTAGGATTATTTCTGGTTAAAGTCTCCAAAATAGATATAAGTAGAAGATAAATATATGTAGACAGAAGATAGGTATAGATTGAAGATATAAGATAGATATAGATGGGTGGATAGATAGATAGGAAAATAGATGACAATAGATAACACATAGCAACTGGCTTGCAAGTGTGCAAGCTGTGCAGTCCTACAAGCTTCCTTTTCAAGCTAGAAACTAGGCAGATAGAAAATAAATTTAGATAGATAGATAGATAGATAGATAGACAGACAGACATATCATAGTGAACAACTGACCTGTGTAATTATTGAGACTGAGAAACCCCCCAATATTCCCTTTTCAAACTGGAGGTATAGGGTGTTAGTGGTGTAGTTCTGTTAAAGTCTGGAAATTGAAGAACCAGGAGAGACAGCCATGAAAAGCTTAGTGCAAGGACAGAAAGATGGTCAACATGCCATTTCCAGCAGGCAGGTAGGTTCAGTTCAGATAGCGCCCATACACAATACGGAGTCCAACCTCCTTCAAGTTCTCTAATTCAAAGGCTGATCCCCTCTGGAAACACCTTCCAGACACCCAGAAATAACATTTAATCTGTGCACCTGGGCCTAGTTAAATCCACAAAATCAAGCACTACAGTGCACCAGCAGCTCCTCCTTTGGTCCTTGGGCACATTTTTCGTTGTTTCCAGATTCTCTGCTGTAATTCTCCATTCTCACACCCATCTAGTAGCCTGTGGGCTCCTGCTGAACATGGCCATTGTCTTTGTAGTTTCTCTCTCAAGCCAGCGCAGAACCAGTGTAAACAGGGAAGATGTAGATGAAGAGAGGGAAACACACGTCTCCCAATGGACTCAAGCTACAGTTTATAGAAGGAACTCAGAAGAAGTCCATGGTGTGGACCAGTGCAGAGGACAAAGGCCTCAGGCAGGCAGATTTGAGGTGAATACTATGCTACCCCTCTCTGGCTATGCAACTTCAAGTATGTTACTGAAATTCTATAGGTCTTGGTACCCACCACCACTGTCACTAAAAGGATGTGTGCCTATTCCCAGTCTTTGAGAACATATTAAACTTCAGACATCACAGCATCCAGGGCCACCTCCATTCATCTGTGCCCTGTGACTACCCTCAAGCCATGATCTTAGAAGTCAATGTCCTATTACTTTGTCAATTTGACACAACTTAAAGTTATTGAGAAAGGAGTCTCAGGTGAGAGATTGCCCATATGAAATTAGTTGGCATGTCTGTAGGAGACTGTCTCATTGTTCATTGATGTAGGAGGGTCAAGTCCACTATGGGCAGCACCATTCCCTGGGCAGGTGGTTCTGGGCATAAGAAAACTAGCTAAGTATGAGCAGGAGCAAGCCACTAAGCAAAATTTCTCCATGGTTTCTGATTCAAGATTCTGGTTGAGTTCTTGCTCTGAATTCCCTCAGTGATGGACTGCAACCTGACAGTGTAAGCCAAAGAAACCTTTTCATCCTCTAACTTTTTTTGGTGTGAGATGTTTCATCCAGAAACAGAAAAGCAACCTAAACATCCCCTCAGATACCTGAATGGGTACTGGGATTTCCTGTTTCTTCTTCAGTCTACACACTTATCAGTAGTGTGATCTTGGGCAAGTTATCTGGTGTTCTCGCTGTTACTAACAACGTATTCCCAGTGAAGTGATTATTAAGAAGGTAACTACTTTATAGTAGCTGGGATATAATGAAGGGCATCCTGTGGCTGGGGACCGTGCATTCTATAAAGTGCTGTATTTCAGGGCCTGACTCCTGACTCAGGGCGCTCTGGTGAGAGCTGCCGCCTGTCCTGCCTCTTTGTTGTCCTTTCTGTTCAGTTCAGTTCTGCGAAGGACTAAGCATGGAGGACTAAGCACGGGGTTGGAGTCTCAGAGCCTTGGCTTTCCATCCTCAGGCATCACCTGCCACTTGTAGGATGCTGAGTGCTCTGCTGCTCTTGGCAGCAGCTTCTTTTCCAAGTCTGGGATCTGGGGAAATCCCCTTGTGAGGATGTAGCTGAGAGGGGACCTGTGGGTAAGTCTTGCCAGGTGTCTGCAGAATCTGAAGCTTTGAGTGACGGTTGTGCTTGGCATTTTCCGTGTCTTTTATTTTTTGTTGATGCTTACATTTTACAAGTTTTGTGTGTGTGTGTGTGTGTGATATATATATATATATATATATATATATATATATATATATATATATAGTGAGTTTGTATGTGGTGTGTATATATAGGGTGTGTGTGTGTTTGTATGTGTGTGTGTGTGTGTGTGTGGTGTGTATATATATAGGATGTGTGTGTGTGCAAATGCATATGGAGGGTGGAGGCCAGAAGTTGGCAAGTGTCTTCCTCAGTCATGTCTTCAGTTTATTTTAATTTTTTAAAAAACTGAGTTGTTCACTGAATTTAGAGCTCACTGATTGGCTAGACTGGCTGTCTCGCAAGCCCCAGGCATCCTCCTGTCCCAAGCATGTGTGTTCCAGGTGCACATTTGCTTTTTATGTGGGTGCTGGAGATCTGAACTCAGGACTTCATTCTTGTGGAGCAAGCACTTTACTAATTGATCCATCTGCCTAGCCCTTGACTAGCTGTTTTAAAAACTGTTTAAGTGCCCTAAACCAGCCAGTCACCTTTGACATTTGACTTGAAAGTAACATGTCGCCTGATGAGGCCAGCGGCCCTGCTTTCTAACCTGGCTTGAGCTACAGCCTTGAGCAAATTGCTTTGCCTCTCAGAACCTCAGGTATTTTGTTGTTGTGAGTTTGTTTGTTTGTTTGTTTTTTCTGTAAGGTGGTACTTAGAGTACTTACTTCCCATGGGGTCCAGATCTGGCTTTACACCAACCACGGTGACAGAACAGCTCTGTGGTGACAGGTTGCACAGCTGGCAGATGGGAGCATTCCTCCCGGCTCACTACCACCTGTTTCCACACCTCACACTCTGCCCTCAGTTATCCCGAGGCTGTTATTTGAATAAGTAAGTCGGGGCGGGGGTGGGGTGGGTGGGGGCGGATGTAGGCCCAGGGCTGCCTGTATCATGGCCAGGCTTCCACAGAACCACGGAGGAACCAGCCTGGGGGATCAGTTTGCCAAATGGAGTCTCAGAGCCAGCTGGACATCTAGAGTTGTCCATGGTGGGAAGAGCTAGCTGTGTACCCAGTCTCAGCTTGATCACAGTAGATTTAATTTGTGAGTTTAGACAATAGAGGAACCAACAGGCATAGAAAAGGTTAGACTTGGCCAGCTGTCTACTGTGCACCCAGAACCTCTAGCATGTCTTTCTCTGTGAACTGGGGGGTGACAGCAAGGTTGTACCAAGCTCTGGGGTTGCTTAGGGACCAAGCGAGAGCCAAGGATAACTGGGTGTGGAGGCTTCACTGTTTAGCCATGGGGTGACAGGAAGGGATATTTTGGGGAGACTTCAGTCCCAGAATTGATAGAAGCACTAAGGGAAGATTCAAGGTTTGTCCTAGGGCTGGTGTGTGTGTGGAGGGGGCGAATCCGGGGGGCATCCAGCTGGGCGGGCAGTACGGAGTTCCAGGAAGGGTATAGATGAGAAATTTGGTGCCAAATGGTGAAACTGTACGGGCAGCTCATCCCTGAGAGTGATTGCGGAGCAAGATGGGAAAAGAACAGAGAGAAGAAGGGGCATGTGCCAGAAACCAGACTCTTGTCAACAGGGGCCCTTGCATGCCCTCAAAGGCTATGGGGAGGAGGGCAGTGGGAGACCTTCCTAAAACTCTGGTAATCTGCAAACATCTGTGAGCCTGAGTTTCATCATCTGTGCAAAGGGATACCATTGAGACTTGGGTCAGGGTTGTATGAGACCTGAATGGCCTCATTCGACGAGACACCCAGGACAGAGAGGATCCTGAGGAAACCTTAGTACTTTCTACTCACTGTGTCATGGAAATGTGTGCCCAACGGTGATCCAGAGGGCCCAGTCAAGTCAACTATTCTCATAAAACACACTCTAGATTCTTAGCCAATGGCATTTCTCTCTTGTTTTAAAAGATCACTGGCCTTAGTGACGGGCACACCAAGGTGGTGCTACCAACTCCTGTAGTGGCTATTCCTGGTTGTCAACTTGACTGTATCTGGAATGAACTATAATTCAGTATTGGAAGGCTCACCAGTAATCCTAACCTGGAGGCTGGGAGATAGAAATTTCTGACCTGGATCTCGGCATGGAGATTTTGAGGCGTGGTGGCAATGAATTCCAGAAGATTAAGACAGGGAGATCTCTGAGTTCAAGGTCATCTGGGATTAAAGGTGTGGTGGTACACACCTTTAATCTGGGCTACACCTTCAACTGGAGACCTAGAGAAGGACATTGGAAGAAGGAAGTCTCTCTCTCTCTTTCTCCCTCTCTCCTTCTCTCCTTCTCTCCCTCTCTCCCCCTCTCCCTCTTCCTCTTCCTCTCCCTCTCCCTCCCCCCTCCCTCCCTCCTTCACCTGCTTACTGTGTGGGATTCAGCAACTGCTAGATCCTTAGACTTCCATTCACAGCGGCTACTGAACATTGTTGGGAGTTGGACAGCAGACTGTAAGTCATCAACAAATTCCTTTACTATATAGAGACTACTCATAAGTTCTGTGACTCTAGAGAACCTTAACTAATACAAACTCCCCTCAGTCCGGGGTCGCTGGATGTTCCTGGAGAGAAGTGGCTGCCTGACACCAAGCTCTCTCTCTCTGTCAGGGTATTTGGTGTTTGGGATGCACTAATAGCCTGGCAAGGGCTCAGGGCAGCTGAGTCAGGCTGAGTGTGTTCTTAAAGAGTCATCTGAGGATTCAGCCGCAATGATCATACACTCAGAGCATAGAGCAAGGTACAGACCCTGTTGGTGGCCACCATGCCAGAGGAGGTGGATTTGTTTCCTGTGGAAACAGACTCTGTCAAGGCTTGTGTTCTGTTCAGTCACACAGGTGGCCCTGCTTAGGATGAGAAGGAAGCCTGTGAGCATCTGGGTTTGAGGACGTGGGGAGGACAGGGATGAGGGCAGGGAGCCTCGGGCAGTGCTGTGTCTGTGTCCCAATAGATGCAGGGAGGGACAGAGACCTGGCGTCACAGCTAGCCTGCTGGTGGGCCAGCCCTGGGGGAGACAGACAAAATGCCTAGGCAGACAGAAACATCCCCATCTAGTAGCACACCTGCAAAGTCACCTCGGAACGTTCTACTGCCTGTGCTTGGCTCGCTCCTCACCAAAGAAGCCGTGGAAAGGAAGGTGCAGCATTGGGGTTTACATGTTGGTGTCCATGATGGCCAAAAAGCTGCGTGACTCTACATCCCTGGAGTGAATGTCAAGTCTGAAACAAGCCAAGAAAACATACAGCATGGCTTTCCTCAGAGGCTTGCAAGAACACACACAACAGCAATGGGTCCCCAGCACAGAGGACATTCCTGTCCCCTCACTTGCCAGATGAGGAAATGGACCCAGGAGGCAAGGATTTGCCACATATGTAGTGTTCCCATTTATATAAGAAGTGTCCTTCCCAAAAGGCTCGTGTATTAAGGACTTGGTCCCTAGCTGGTGGTGCTGTTTTGGGTGGTGGTGCAAATTGCAAGTACCATTCGCTGGGACCCAGCAGATGGAAGTAAGTCACTGGGGGCCTGGGAGTATATTTGTGGGATATTCTCTCTCTCTCTCTCTCTCTCTCTCTCTCTCTCTCTCTCTCTCTCTCTCGCTCTCGCTCTCGCTCTCTCTCGCTCTCTCTCTCGCTCTTGCTCTCGCTCTCGCTCTCACTCTCTCGCTCTCTCGCTCTCTCGCTCTCTCCTACCATGATGCTCTACCATGCATCTACTGAGATCCAAACCTTCTCACAGCCAGAGCCCTAACCCTCAGGCCTCTGACTGTTCTTCCCTCCTAGGTGGTGTTATGTCAGCCACAACCCCCAGTCAGCACGCTCCACTTTCAGAGATACTGTCTGGAGCTGGGCACCCATCCCCATGGCCACGACAGTGAGCAGCCATGCGTGCTGAGAGCAATGGCTGACTCACAGTGGGGTGTGTTGTAAGTATGTAACACATTATTTTAATTCAGGGGCATACGTTTATGTGTGTCTACACATGTGTGCATGCATATACGGTCAGTGCACCTACATGTGCGTGTGCACACGAAGGTCAGAGACTGACACTGAGTGTCCTCTTCAGTCGCTCTCCACTTTACCTACTGAGGCAGGCTCTGTCACTTAATTCAGCTAATGCTGAATGGCTGACTGGCTGGCTCCAGGGTGCCCTGTCCCTGTCTCCAGGATGCTAGGCTTGCAGGTGGGCTGCCACACCCTCCAGACATTTACATGGGCTCTAGGGATTCGAATTCCAGTCCTCAGGCTTGCATGGAGAGCATTTAACCTTGAGTCATCTTGCCACCCCCAAGATTTGGAGTTGCTACATGAGTAACATTTTTTAAATTTTTATTTGTTTTAACAGATACAATTTATTTATTCTTTTAGAATCTCGTTAAGGATTTTTGATACTGATCAAATGCTTTCATGAGATTCTTTTAAATAGGTTGAATAAAATATTTTTGAGTGTGGTTACCTGTTTGCTTTTGCTTTCATTAAGCTGGCCACTAGGGAATGTGAATGGCATGCATAGCTCCCCTGATGTCACCACTGAATAGTGGATGCTTTGCAGGACAGTACAGGAGACTGGGTGGAATATAACACTGCACATGTCAGGAGCCATCCTGGCCCAGGGTGGCCTGTCCAGAGAGCATCACTAGGGTTGCAGCCCCCAGAACGAGGCTGTATTGGGTGACCTGAGTAACCACATCATAAGGGGCAGTTGAAGAAACCGGACATGACCCATCTTACAATAGCAAAGAACTGTCACAGGACAGTGGCAGCAGGTGTTCTGTGTGGCTCAGAGAGGAGAGATGGGACTCGGTGTGAGCAGAAGGCCAGGACTGTCTGCAGATGAGCTGGGCTGTCTAGCCAGGTTGCAGTGACAAGCAGAGCTTGTGGAAGCAATCTCCTTTCTTTAGCCACATGGGAGTTCAGGATGGAGGGACACTCTGAGATGTCTGCGTTCAGGATGGAGGGACGCTCTGAGATGTGTCTGCCTAGTAGTAGTAATGCTGCTTATTGAGACTATACTACAAACCAGGAGACTAACACACGGACAATGGTCTTCACCTGTCCTGGTTAGGCAGATAAGGAAACTGAGGCTCACAGGGTGCTTTGTCCAAAGCTACACAGTCTGGACAGAGCAGAATTTTAACTCTGTCTAGCAGACACCAGAGCCCACTGGCATGGAGAGGGGGTCCTCCTGCGGCAGGGCAGTCCGGAGGGCAAGGGCCAGCTGGAGTCCTGGGGGATCTAGACGGTTCTTCCTGGGAAGCCAGGGCCCCACTGGGCTCTCCAATTAGCAAGAGCAGAGAAATCAGAGGCAGCAACAAGCTCCGCTAATGAGCTGCCACATTAAACAATGAGTCACACTTCCATACGGTGCCGCTCCAGCCCTAACCCGGGACAAACAAGCTGTGAGAAACAGTTTACAAAACAGCGAGGTGTGACTGTTCCCTGCTGCCACGGCTGCTGCCACCACCAACGCCACCACTCCTACCCGGCACCCTCACCCTCACCACCACCATTAACACCACCACTAACACCACACCATTAACACCACCACTAACACCACACCATTAATACCACCACTATCACCACCTTTCTTGCCACCCTCACCACCACCGATGCTACCACCACCAATACCCTCACAACCACCACTAATTACCCTAACCACTACCATTATTACCACCACCCCTACCCTTACCACAAACTGCCAACATTAACACAACCACACCCCAGCCAGTGCCACTCTCACTGCTACTCTTTCCACCGTCACCACCACCATCAGCCATCACTGCCATCATTCTCAGAATCCTAGCACCACACTCTCGCCACTGCCGACATCACCACCACCATCACCTCCCTCGCTGCAGCCACAGCATCACTGTGCAGCCACCAGCACTTCTGTTCGATGCCTGCATGCAGGTGTGGGTGCAAGGGCAGATGTAGGAGGGGCTCCTAACTGGGCCCTGACTTCTGAGCTCAGGGAAGTGTCTACCTTCAAAAGCAAAACCTCCCACCCCCATTCCCAAGCTGCAACATTTTCTGTCCCTCTAGCCGTGTCCTAGGACCCATCTGTCATCTGGTCACTCTGTGAACTCGTGCTAGTGGCTTCATCTCTCTGCGGCTCCGAGTCCCGTATGTAGAGTTGCGGAGAGGACAATCCTGCCCAGCCCATTCTTTCTTCAGGACTGACTGAGGTCACCAACCAGGTAAGCTGCCACCCCAGGAGGCCTTGCATAGAACCTGTCTGCAGCAATCAAAGATCACTCCTTCTCTTCCCCTCTCTCCCTTAGAGCAGGGGATGGGGGGGATGCCCAGCTGCCTTCCCTTTCCTGGCACACGTGTGCCCCTGGCTCACCCACCTCTGTACTGGGGACTTGGGGTCGGGATGATCTTCCCTTACCACTCCAAACCCAGCACGGGGAGGCAGATGGTGCAGAGCACAGACTGGCAACAGCAGCTTTGGGTTCATTCAGACCACTCCCTGGCAACTTTCATCTTTGGGAGCATCTATGGTAAAAACCTAACCTGGGCCAGACTACGTGTCAGTATTTAATGTACCACTCATGACCACCGTTCACGCAGTGAATCCGGGGAGAACCTTACTATTTTGCCCTGGAGAAGAGGACACGAAGTCAGAGCAGTCAACCTAGGAAGACTGTAGAGTCAGTTAAGGTCGGCAGAACCACATTTCCCAGCATCTCTTTCATTAAGTCTCAGGTTAGAGTCTCTGAATAGTTCTGCTTCTCTAATCCAACCTTGACTGACACACGTGGCTGCAGTTCCATACTGAGTTAATGATGGAGCGAGGATTCAAGTGGGCTGCCCTCCGTCAAGCCTACATTTTTAACTGGTCTGCTCTCATAACAACAGTAGTAGGTAGTTATTACGCACCACTTCTGTGGTACCTCTGCACTTTCCTCTGCCAGCTGTTTCAGTTCACCTCTGATAGCAACATCCCAGCTGTTACAGGTGAGAAAACCCGAGAAGAGGGACAACTACACCGCTAGGAAGTAGGGAAGCTGAGAGTAAATTCCAGAGTGTTGGCTCCACAGTCCATCTTAGCTGGAGCATCCTCTCCACTCTACTTACTGTATGCAACTTAATCTCTAAATTGCAGTTTTCTCTACCCATAAAGTAAGACTCCTCTACCTAAAATACAGGATTATTGGAATAATTCAGTGTGAAAATGTAGTTACAGGGCTTCTATGAATATAAAATAGGGTGCCAATTTACTCGCTGTCCTATAACCACTGAGAAGTTTCCAGACATTGAACACCAGGCAGCACAAAGCAGCAGTCCCTGAGAGAGGAGAAGCTAATGAGCTGAGTCCTAGGCTTGCCAGTTTCCACCCGGGGAGAGTTTCCAGACTCTGTTCAAGGTAAGGGGACTGCAGCTCCCTCTGAGTTGAGGAGACAGAACCAGGAGTCTGAGCAGCCAGACACAGCTGGAGTGCACAGGGCAGAGACCTAGAGAGAAGAGAACTGGAGAGAGGGAGGGAGCTTCAAAGACCCTCAGGGCTCCCCGCAGGCCTGAACATGGGCAGGACCTGTACGTGAGCGGACTACCCAAGCACAAAGAAGGACCACCCCAAAGGAGCCAAGGAAATCATCTCCAAAGTTCACACAGACCTGGTACCTTTTACATGCCTAGCGGCCCGAGTGCAAACCCTCTCAGTTCCCAGCACATTAAGCAGGTTTCTTAGGGCCGTGCTTCTGTCCTGGAGGGGAAGGAATAGTTCTGCCTGAGAGGGCAGCGAAGCAGGCCTCAGAAGAACACTCTTTTCAAGTGACTTCACTGCACCCCAGAACAAAGCCCAAGAATATTTACCAGAATACTAAAACGATCAGCTCATACCAAGGTGAAATCCACAATGGCTCACAGCCAGCTGGCAAGCACCAGGCCTACAAAGACACAGGACAATATGACCTATGTGAGGACCCCCCCCACACACACACACAAGTAGCACAGAAGATGGAATTGGATCAGAAGACATTAAACAAGTATGCTAACTATAGTCCATAGGTTGTGGAAGTCAGAGCAATGATTGATCACGCTAAGTAGAAATAAAAACAAAACAAAACTGACAACACAAAACCAAATTGAACTTCTGGATATGGGGGTGGGGAGATGGTGTTTGGGATGGAAAGAGCATGCAGCATGGAATGGGCAACGTGAAAGAAATGAGTAGTAATTTAAAGGCGTAGCAATAGGCAAAAACAATCAAAGATGCTCAGCAGTAAAGGCACTTGCCATGGAAGCCTGGACACCTGAGTTCCATCCCCAGAGTCCACATAATGGTGGAACAAGAGAACGGAGTCCCCAAAGTTGTCCTCTAACCTCCATGTGTACACATGACATACACTCTACACTAAAAATAAGCAAGTTAAAAATAAATAATGGGCCGGGCATGGTCGTGCACGCCTTTAATCGCAGCACTTGGGAGGCAGAGGCAGGCAGATTTCTGAGTTCGAGGCCAGCCTGGTCTACAGAGTGAGTTCCAGGACAGCCAAGGCTACACAGAGAAACCC
>NC_034595.1:71423992-71425107 GCF_900095145.1 Mus pahari
GGCAGAGGCAGAGGCAGAGGCAGAGGCAGAGGCAGAGGCAGAGGCAGAGGCAGAGGCAGAGGCAGAGGCAGAGGCAGAGGCAGAGGCAGAGGCAGATCTCTAGATTTGAGATCTCTGAGTTTGAGGCTGGCCTGGTCCACAGAGCAAGTTCCAGGAGAGTAAAGGCTACTTTGTCTCAAAACACAAACAGATAGACAGACAGACAGGCAGGCAGACAGACAAAAAAGTATTAGCAATGAAAACTATTCAAAACAAAAGACAAGGGTAAAAAATATTTTTAACAAATTATTAATGAACTGTAGGACAGTCCAGCAGCAAATGTATGTGTAGTTAGAATTCCTAAGAATAAGGGTAGAGAGCAGAACACAGGACAGGACAGGATGGGACAGGGGAGCTGAAGAGATGATTCAATGGTTAAAAGCACTGATTGCTCTACAAGAGGACAATGGTTCAATTCCCAGCATCCACATGATAGTTCACAACTGTAACTCCAGTCTCAGGAGCTCTGGCGCCCTCCTCTGGCCCCTGAGAGCACTGCAGGCATATGATACACAGACATATATACAGGCAAAACACTTCCCCCCACAAAAGTAAATAAACAGTTACTTTGTTTTTCTTTTTTAAACGAGGAAATATAAAGATATTTGAAGGTATAACAACAACAACAACAACAACAAACCTTCTCAAGTTTGGAAAAACAACCATACATTCCAATATTCCAGTGGCCAGCAAGCACAAGCACAATCAAGCATACAGCTTTGTTAAAGCACACAATTATACAATTGTTTAAAACCAGTAATAAGGAGGAAATCTAAAAGGTGTGGAGGAAAAGAGGATATATGTACAAAATAACAGTGACCGCAGACTCCTTGTCGGACATACTTCAGGACAGAAGACAGTGGAGCATCTTTACAGCACAAAGGGAGAACAAAGACAGAGCAGAGACCTGCCAATCAATAATTCTATACATGGATATATATATATATATATATATATATATATATATATATATATATATGAATATATATATATATATATGAAAGCAGAAGTGAAGTACAGACTTTTGGAAGATATAAAAATGCTGAAAGAACTCACCACAAATGGACACAAAGAAG
>NC_034595.1:71426462-71450601 GCF_900095145.1 Mus pahari
AGCACTGACTGCTCTTCTGGAGGTCCTGAGTTCAAATCCCAGCAACCACATGGTGACTCACAACCATCTCTAATGAGATTGGATGGCTTCTTCCAGTTTGTCTGAAAACAGCTACAGTGTACATATAATAAATAAATGCATCTTTAAAAAAAAAGAAAACAAAGAACAGGAAGACAAGATTTGAAACTCATTCATATTAATGACTGCATTAGATGTAAATGGTCTAAACACAGTTAAAAAGTCAAGAGTGCCAATTTGTTTATAAAGAGCAATAGCTAGCCCTATCTATATTGCATGCACATATAATGATATAAATTGATTAAAAGTAAAGCAAACAATACATGCCATTCTTAAAATAATCAGCCCAAAAGTGAAATGGCTACATTAATATAAGACAAAATAGATTTCAAGTAAGCAATATTATCAGAAGCAGAGTTGTTTCATAATGATAAAGGGATCAATTCATCAAGAAGAGATAATAATCTCAAGCATTTATATCCCTAGTAGTAGAGCATTGAAATACATTAAAGAAAAACTGATAGACCTACAATGATAAGTGGATACACTTCCAATTATAGTTGGAAATATTTCAATATCCATCTCCCAGTGACTGGCAGAACAAAAAAGCAGAAAGTCATTAGGGTTATATCATCATTGGATGGTTTTCCTGGTGAGGAGACATAAACAAACAACTCTCACCTCATGTTTAACCAAAAACATACCAAATAAACAACTTCACCCAAGTCTAGCCTAGTGAACTGATAAGTTGACTAAGGTCATTTACAGCACTGTAGGTGACACAAGAGCAGATGCATCATTAAAAAGAATACCCCTAATGTGGCCATTGATTCGTGAAAGCCACATTCCCAGAGATTTCTCTACACAGAGGCCCCAAAGTACATTGTGAATCCTGTAATTTTCAGGAGGCTCCTGAGCTTTGTGTGTTTCATATACTTCGGAGTCTTATAAACTTCCCTCTAGGAAGAGATTTTCAACTAGGAGGAGCTACAATGTAGTAAGTAATAAACTTGAAGAACACTATCAACCTGCTTGACCTAACTGGATCTTTATAAAAAAGACTTCCTACAAAAACAGAAGACATTCTTTTAAATGTATTTAAAATTGTTACTCAAACAGATAATATTTTGACCATAAATAACCAGGTGCAGTAAGTTTGAAGTGGACTAAATTATATTCTCTGACAATAATAGAATCATAAGCAAATAGCAAAACATTATTTGAAACCCTCCTCACCCATGTTACCTTAATACTTGAAATAGAAATAATATGAGCTAATAATAGAAACAAGGATATTAGAATGCATTTTGAGTGGAGTGAGGGAGAGGGCTCAGTCAGTAGAAAGTGCTTGCCTCCCAAGTATGAGACCTGAGTTTGATCCCCAGAAACCATGTTTAAAATAATAATAATAAAAATAAAAAGAGCAAGGCATGATGGTGCACGTTCATAATCCCAGCACTGGGAAACAGAGGCAGGAGCATCCTGGGAGTTCACTGGCCACTCAGTCTAGCCAATTAGGAGTCTAGTTTCATTTACAGACTCTGTCACAAAAAGTAAGGTGGGAGCAAAAGAGAAGAACACCTAGTATTGTCAACTCTGGTGTGTGTGTGTGTGTGTGTGTAGGAGCACATCTGAGTGGAAAATATAGCAAAACCAGGAAACCTTCAATATATTTTGTGGCCATAGTCATACATGGAATAAAAGTATAAGACCATACAATGTCAGATTTGTGGTTAAGAAGAGACAGTGGGCTTTGACTGTGTCTCCAAAATTTTATTTCCTACAAAAGGAGAGCATTGTGACATACACATGGTAAAATGTTACAGCTTTCTTACATGAAGTGAACGGGCCCCACGGAGGCCAGCAATACTAACCTGCACCTTGCTATGCCCTTGAAGGATTTTCATACAAGTGAATTATGTTGCAATATGAAAGGAAAAGGAAAGAACCTGTGTTTCCCTTCTCCACTGACATACAATGAAGACTCTGTCGCATGGATGCTGAGCGAAATAAAGATGTCTGCAATCCAGGAAGACAACCTATGCCAGACACCACAGCAGTCAGCACTTTGACCTTGGGCTTCACAGCAGGAACTGCTGTGGCCAAAGCCACCTATAGTAGCCCAAGAAGAAACCCTAACTATAGTCTTTACAGTTAGGTTTGTCTGTCTTTTATTTTTATTTTTATTTTTAATCACATCTACTCAAATGGGTGTGATGCAAAATGGCAGCGTGGTTTTTTGGTTAGTTAATAGTGAGTATCTTTGCGTGTGCCTCACCATCAGCCATTTGATTCATGTCTCTGAAGACAGATCTCTCCATACACTCTGGTGTGTGTGTGTGTGTGTGTGTGTGTGTGTGTGTGTGTGTGTGTGTCTCCTGATCGGTTTAGCTATATAAGTCTATAGGGACCACTGCACTCACATGGAACAGTGCACACAAAGCTGGCTTACCATTGCATTGGAGCTGTGGAGTTCATCCATACATGGAATAGGAAAGAAAGAGCCAGCCACAGAGAACGTTATGGAAAGCACCCAGGATATGCTATTAAATGAAAATTTTTAAAAAGACACAGATTAGATAGGCTATGATTTAGAAGAAAGAATTGAAGTGTTTATATTTCTTTATAGAACTCATCCGTTGACTTAGTGTATGAGAGGAGGTCAGAGGTCAGAGGTCAGAGGAGGACTTCCAGGAGCTGGTTCTCTCCTTGCGGCATGTGTGCCTCAGGGATGGATCTCTGGTCCTCGGGATTAGAAGCAGCCTCCTTTACCTGCTGATCCATCTCACAGCCCCCCCCCCCCCCCGTGAAAAGATTTTAAAACAATTGCCAGGCTGGGCATGGTGGCACATACTTGTAATCCCAGAGCTCACATGGCAGAGTTAGCGGGACTCCTCTGATTGGAGGCGGCTTGGTCTACAAAGTGAGTCAGGACAGCAAAGGCTCTATAGTTAGACAGTATCTCAACAAAGAGCTGAACAAGGAAACAAAATAAGTAGCACGTCTAAGTGATGAGACCTGGGTTCAAAGGAGTCATGATAACACCAGGACTCTTAACTGTGTAGTTTAGTTTACTGCATTGCTTTTTGAAGAATTTAACCATGTTTCTTATACAACACACACATACACACATCTTAAACTTTAGGCAAAATGGGTAGTCCTCAGCTGGTGCATTAACAGCAAGTCTCATAACCATCCTGGTAGTGCTGTTAGCATGGTACAACAGCGAAAACTGGAGCACAGAGCTTGCCCAATCTCATCTGTGCCCAGCAGATAGATGCTACAGCCATGCCAAGTGCCAGGATTACATCATTCTGCACCCCAGAGGAAGGGAAGGCCTCTTCTCACCCAGTACTCACAGCTTGGCAATCTCAGAGGAGAACTCTGATTGGCTCTACTCAAGTCACATGCTCATCCTTATGCTAAGAAGCAGGAGCTACAACTGAATGCAGCCTCAGAACCACGGAGGCAAAGGGGGAAGGAAGGTCACGTCTTCACAGAGAGGAAGGATGACAATTGGGGAGCAAACACGGTGCTGTACAGGTCATAACAGGCATGACAAGTGACACCTGTGTGTGTGTGGCATGTGCCACCATACAGGTCTGTGTTTGCTGGCCGTGAGAGTCCAGAGGAGGCAGAAGTTAGTCAGGACAGCTTCTTGGAGGGAGGAGTTTCCGGCTGAGTTTTAGGTTGTAGACATCAGGTCTTCACAACAGTGTTGCTGGCAGTGAGAGACAGAGGGACATCAGCCAGGACCCAAAGGAGGAAAGGAGTGACAGAGGTGGGTCACATGCCCTGACATCTCACATGCCAGAGCCTTAACCCTTGAGAACTTCAGAATGTGGTTACATTTAAATAGACTGTGATTAGGTTGAAATGAAGCTCTAAGAGTGAGCCCCTGTCTGATCTGATAGGTGACTCGATCCCAAGAGTGGATTGCCAAAGAAGCTCACAGGTACACAGACAAAAGACAACTTGAAAACTAAGAGAGACCACAGGCAAGCTAAGGAGAGAGGACCCCTGTATCTCTGGGGCTGACCTCTGAGCCATGGGAGACTTATTCCTTCTGCGTGGGTTTTGAAGAGTGAGGACCAGGTAGAACAAACAGGTATTTACCATTTTCAGCTGACTTTGCCTCTGCTAATGACCTCCCAAGTGCTGGACAGTATAAAATTCACCTTATAGAAAAGAAAAACCTGGCTTTGGGCAAGGAAGGGAGGTGGGTCTGGAACCTGGCCATAGCTCATTCCTTCTTTCTGCCAGGACCCACACTGGAGCAGGCTCATGAGTCTGCTCCCTCTCCCAAGGCTCTGGTCAGACTCACAAGCATAGCACTGTTAGCATGGAGCAAGGGAATTGATTCATTTCTGGGGCTCCCGGCTATAGCCAGTGACTATTCTCCCTTTTCTTTCACCCTCTCACATATTGTCACCCATTAAATGAGACAATGTGATTAAGCTGTTAGCATCCTACCTGGGCATCAGTGAGCACTTGATAAATACACAGACTCAGAGGCAGGGATCCTCCATACCACACACACCCTCTTGCAGCTTCATTCTGTCCCCTGAGATCTCTCCTGGGCAGGATCTCTCCCTGGCTGGACCTTGAGTAAGGTCCAAGAGGCTGGCAGTGTGGTGGAAAAGCTTGTTGCTGGTGATCCAGCCCCTCCCCAGAGCTCAAATCTGGAGAAGCCCCAGGAAAGATGCTGAGGCTGGCAGGATGGGTAGCAAAGACAGAGCAAGAGATGAAAGCTTTGGACCTCAGGCCCCAGTGTACTCACGGGGCTACTGAGAAGGCCATACCAGGGACAAGTTTCAGAATAACAGACTAAGCAAAATACAGAGGAGGGGAGGGACCAGCTTCAGACTCTACAGAACTGAATCAGTCTGGGAACAAGATTTTGTGGGGATCGTCCCTGGTCCCTGAGGTCTTCCCACCTCAGTTAAAAACCACAGTTCTAACCCTGAGAACCAAAGGCTGACACTGGCCTGGCAGGGATGGGAGGAGAGGACGAGAGGGAACCAATAGGGACTTTGCCTTCCCATCTCCTACACCATCACCCTTTAGGAGGTCCCTGGTCCTTGGTTGGATATTGATAAATAAGGAGAGAAAAGAAATCATAAAAGTAAAGAGGAACTTCAGTCTGACCCCCAGAAGACCAGGAAAGGAGAAAGGTCTGGCCTGGGTTCCAACACCATCTCATGCACCATCAGCACCCTCAAGCTATGGAGCCCAGGTACACGGACACACAAAGCTCACATCGTTTACCCTCAGCACACACTCAACCTGGATTTCCTGGGAGGATTCATAAACAAACACATCACGCACTTGATACTGTTAGCACACACTCAACCCACTCAGACATGCAGACACACACAGCTCACACTCACTACCATCAACACACAGCCTGGGCTTCCCATACAGAATCATAAACATGCACAGCACAAATTCAACACCTTCAGCACACACGCGACGTGAGTTCCCTACACAGATGTGTATGCAGGATGCACACCTATGGGAACCTTCCCAACAGCCAGAAGCTCTCTAGCCAACACTGAGCACACACCCCAGCCAGGCCACCACCACTAGCCGATGTTCCGAGGGACAGGCACAGAGTAGATGTATTTGCACATGTAAGCACACATTCATGTGTGCCCAGGTATGCAGGAGCTGCACACTCTGCTCAGAAAGCCTTGGGTTTTCCTTCCTGGTCTCCCCAGTGGGTATCTGCTTCCCCCGGTTCATCTGTGTGTCTCCTCAATAATTATTAGACCAGGACAAGTCTTTTTTTAAAAAGACTTTATGTATTTAAAAATATTTTATATACATATGTAAATGTATGAAATATAAATATAAATATATATATATATATATATATATATATATATATATATATATACCTGGAATTGGAGTTACAGACAGATGTGAGCCACCATGTGGGTATTGGCAACCAAACCTGAGTTCTCTGCAAGCTCCTAACCAGTGAACCATCTTTCCAATGCCTCTCCACTCCTCACCTTTTCTCATCAGGGACTCCTGCAAACACGTGCACACATGCACACACGGTGCATACTTATGAGGGAGTCCTAGGGAATAGTCTTATCTCCCTAAAGAGAGGTAGCACCACTTTGGGTACCAGGAAGGTGGGGGGGGGAGGGACTTCAGGAGGGTGACCACTCTAATCCAAGAATGTGACTTCCTGGCTTCTTGTTTAGATCCCACTAGAAGCCCCAGCCCATGGGTGCTCGCTGCTCGTTGAGAGTTTCAGGACATACCATACTGTTCTTTACATGTAGAACTTTCCTACTGAGAATGTCTCCCAGCTCCAGCTGCCGGCCGTTCTCAGAGCTGAATTTCATGAACTAGTTAAAAACTTCAAGGATGCTGAAGAAAGTCACCAAATTTTCCTTTCGTTGGTAGGGATGTTTACAACACAGGAGCCATCCTCCACTCACAACCATTTCCTGGAAAAGATGTTTCGATGCCAGCAATGTAGGGAAAGGCATAATCTCCAGGAAAAAAAAAATAAAAGTAATCCTTTACTTAAACACTGTGGGCTTTACGCAAAATGCACTGCAAGTCTTTTCCTCCTTTGACCCTATGAACACCGAAATGTCTCAGACCTACATTTGGAACCACTGAGCCCTTGGCTCACCACACTTCCTCCAGGAAGCCTGCCTCTCAGGCCACAGCCACATTCTCCCAGCACTGGTCTCTGTCTCTGAGCCTGAGCTGTGCAGCGCCCACAGCCACAGCCATATTGCTCCTCCTCCAGGACCTGCCCAGCTAAGCACTGCCAGGTGCTTAGCACGGATTATCCCATTTCATCCTCGTAAGCCTGAAAGGTGAACGTTTGCACATGGGAAATTCTTAAGTGGCTTCCCCAAATCCTGTGCCCTTTGCTGGACTTGGACAGGGGAGTGGTGGAAGGCTCTCAGAGACAAGTCTAGCTGCTGATCTGGGCTTCCCTTTGGGCTGTATGACCAGTCTGGGCCTCAATTTTCTTATGCATGGACTAGGAATGGCAATATACACTTTTGAGTGCTGTCCTGGGACTGTGTGAGTAAGTCCTATGAGACAGTATATGCCAGCTCCTCTCCTGCATGCTCCATCTCCCCTCCCCAACCCCACATCCCTGCGGCTTTCCCTATACTTCATCCTCCCGAAGGCAGTCTTCTAGTTCCTTTGTTTAGGTCTTCTCTATTTCAACAGAGTTTCTAATTTCTGTGCAGAGAGCTCACCTGTTTTGGTTAAGTCTGTTTCAAAGTACTTAAGGTTTTCATGTTATTTTAATATGTTTTGAAGTTTTACTTTTCCAGTTACTTACTGATAATATAGAAAAGACAGTTGATTTTTTTAAAGAAATACTTTATTTATTTATTTATTTATTCATTTATTTATGTATTTGTATGTGTGTTATGTGTACGAGTGTCTATGTTTGAGTAGTCACAGATGCATGCAAGTACTTGGACAGGCCAGAAGAGGGCGTCAGATACCAGAGCTAGAGTTAGCATCAGTTGTGAGTTGCCATGTGGGTGCTGAGAAAAGAACTCCAGTCCTCTAGAAGAACAGCAAACACTCCTGGCAGCTGAGCCATCTCTCCAGTTCCCTAAAGTTAGACTTTATGTTTTATATTGAATCTCCCTTCTTAGTTCTGGTAAGTTTTGTGGTTTTCTACAAAAATAATTACATTGGCTACATATAAAAACAGTTTAACTTTTCCTTCCCTGTCTTAGCATCTTTGTTTCCTTTTCTTGCTTTATCACACTGTCAAGGATGTTTAGTAAAATGCTGAATAGAAATGACATGACCAAGCACCTTTACCATGATCCAAAAGAAGAAGAGGAAGAAGAAGAGGAGGAGGGAGAGGAGGAAGAGGAGGAGGAAGAGGAGGAGGAGGAGGAGGAGGAGGAGGAGGAGGAGAACACTCATCTTCCAATAGGTAAAACAGAATGAAGTATTTTTACAGATGTCTTTCATCAGGCTGAGGAACTTCACTTCTGTTCCTGGTTTGCTGAGAACGTTTGTGTTTCCTCAGATCATGAGTGAGCATTGAATCTGTCAGCTCAATACTCTCCTGATGCTCTTTTTCTCCATCTATTGAGCTGACCTTAGGGTTTTACCCTTGATTCTGTCAATGCGGTAAATTAAATCAATTGTCTTTTTTAATGTTAAACTTTGCACTCCTAGAATAAACCCCACTTAACAGTCATTATGGTTTGGATCTATAAATGTCCCCAATGGCCAGGAGTTTGGGAAGATGGGATCACAGAGCTCTGACTTCATCAATTAATTCATCCATGGATAGTTCATAATTAGAGAGGTGAAAGACGCAGTCTTTGTTAGTAAGCTTCTGAGTTTTATCCCCAGCACTGCAGAAGATGAGTTGATGAGTAAGAGTTAGGGGAGGAGGAAGGAAGAGGAGAGGAAGAGGAGGAAAACAAGAGAAAGGGGGAAGATTGATAATAATAATGATAATAGTAATAACTTAAAGCAGAATCCATTTTTATTAAAGTATAGCTGACCTATGCACTGTGAAGGACAGACAGGAGAAATGACTTACTCAAAGATGCACAAGAACTGAGGGGTTTCTAAACTACAACCTATAAAACTATAAAACTATAGTTTTTCTCCCATGGTGTTGCATCACCTGGTCCTGTCTCCTAAGAAGCTTCAGAGTTGCCTCTGCTGCATCTGGTGATGGGTGAGGAAGCTAGACTAGTGTCCCACCCTGAGAGAAGAATCCCCATGGGCTGGGCTTGTATGGCACCTGGGAACTGCTCATTCTTTTACCCGATGCTGCCTGTTTCTGGGCATTCAGAAGAAAGAATGAGTACAGTTGGGCCAGGAGTGGGTGAGCGGGTCCAGGACAACAAGTTAATAACTTAGAGAATGTGTACTCATCACACATAGACCATGTGCCCTGAGATCCAGCCCAACAGCAATGAGTAAGACCGATGAGGTCCCTGCTTACACAGACCTGAAATTCTAGAACGCTGTGGAGAACACCTAGAGATAAACACATTGACAAAAAAAAAAAAACAAAGATAGTGTCAGAAAGCGATACATGATGTGAAATTAATTTATATACATTAAATGGATGATGTGAATGAGTGACAGACAAGAGAGCATTAATGTTGATCAAGAAGCCATTCCTAGGAGGGGCCAGGTCTGGGAACTGAGATCTGTGTGACAGGAAGGAGGCAGTCCAGTAAACACTGAGAACAAAGCACCAGTGAGACCAGAAAAGCCAGTGCCAGATTACAGTGAGCTCTGTAGGCTGGAGTGGGACTTCTGTTTTATTCCCAGGTCATTGGGTTCTCATAATGAACATGAGATGATTTATTGGCATTTCAAAGAGCATGCTAAGGCTGAGGTAGGAGGGTCATGAGTTCTAGGCCAGCCTGGACTACAAAGTGAGATTCTGAAAAACAAACCAAAAACCAACCCAAACAGGTCACTCCATAAGGAAAAGCAAATATAAGTCTGCTGAAATGATTTAATGAGCAAAGGTGATTTTTCCCCCTGTACCTGAGAACCAGAGTTAGATCCCCAAGACCCTTCTGATGGAAAGAAACTTGTGGAAAGTGTCCTTTAGCTTCTTTTATAGCCATGGTATATGTGTGTACCTGCACACACACACACACACACACACACACACGGACACATTCATACATACACATTCATACATACACATGCATGCACACACACATACATGCACATACATATACATTCATGTTATACACACACGCACGCACGTATATATATATACACTCACATACATACCTACATGTAATAACTGCTTTTAAAAAGAACAATGTATTTATGTTTCTACATATATTTTAGAAATTATCCAGATATGGTGGTTCATGCCAGTAATTCCAGCACTCTAGAGATGGAAGCGGGAGGATGGGGAAAAGTTCAAGGTCAGCCTCAGTTTCATACAGAGCTCAAGGCAAAGTTGAGATATATGTCTCAAAAACATTCCTTACCCCTCAATCCCTACTCCTCAAAAATGGAAATTGAGTTTATAATATGAAACCCACCATGTGGGTCCTTTCATTGTATCAAATGCTTAAGGACCAAACAGTAGCCATCTTCTCCAAAGGCAGGAACTACAGAGGAAGGACTCTGACCCACTCTGTTTCTGAGGCCAGCACAACCTGCTGCTGCTCATATTTGCACAGTGAACTGTCCCTGAAGGTTGTGAGTTACAGCAGACTTCTCTTCCTGTCTGTCACTAGGCTGAGGTCAGGGATTTGGACAGTGGAGAAGGCCCATCAAAGTTCTACAGCATCTGTGGCTTCAGTTGGTGTGCCTCAAATTGTGGGGTACATACAGTCAAAGGTACTGACTCTATCCTCTTCTCTCTCCATAGGCCTCCTCTGTGCACCATGGTGATCTCTGGGTAGATCTCCATCACAGTTGAGTCTAAATCCCTAGAGGCCTGGGAGTAGCTACAAAGTTTCTTATAACTAGCTTTGCTTGCTGTTGGTCAAGCAAACCGGTAAGGGAAGGCGATTAGCTACCACTTCTCAGCAGGAGATTAGAGCATACTTCCCATGAAAACGCTGATGCCATCACTAAGAAAGGCTAGTCAAAATCACTCATAAAAAAAAAGTGTGATGCTATTTAATAAAACAGTTATCGAATCAAGTCTCTACCAATTCATAAAAAAAAAAAAAAAAGATAACACATTGTTACTGTGTCAGTCAGTTGTTTGTTATTGTGACAGAAACAAAAAAAGGAAAACTAGAGGGGAGAGGCAGGTTTGGGCTTAGAGTTCCAGATGCCTCCGTTAGTCCACCAGTTGTAGGCTATGGGCCTTTGGTGAGGCAGTCTGTAGCAAAGAAGACTTCTTATCTAACAGCATCCAGCAAACAGAGCCAGGGAGGAGGAGACTGGAGGCAAACACAATCCCAAGGGTGTGCCTTTGAAGAATCCAATCCCTTCAGCTAAGTCCCACTTCCTAATCATCTGTGGTGGTGAGTTTTACATCACCTTGGCACAAGCCGGAGTCATTTGGGAAGAGGGACCATCTACTGAGAAAAATGCCGACACCAGATTGGCCTGTGCTAGATTTTTTTTGATGGACGATCGATGTGGGAGGACCCAGCTCTCCCTGGTCAGTGTCACCCCTGACCTGGTGGTCTCTAAGAAAGCAAACTGAGCAAGCCATAGGGAGCAAGCAGCACCACTGCATGGCCTCTGCATCATCTCTTGCCTCCAGGTTCCTGCCTTGAGCTCCCTGACTGACTTCCCTCAGTGATGCAGTATGACCTGAGAGCTCTAATCTAAAATCAACCCTTTCCTCCCCAAGTTGCTTTTGGTCCTGGTATTATCATAGCTTCACCATCCCCACATTTCTAAGGATGCAACTTGCCCCAATACTGATAACCCTTACCATAGATGAAGAAACTGGAGCTCAGAGAGGCTCGGTAGCTTAGTCCCTGCTGCACAGCAAAGTAGCTGGAAGAGCTGGCGCTCAGATTTTCCCCTCAATTTATGATCCACCAACAAGGGCATCAATTTCAGAGATTAACAGCTGCAAATGATGGCATCAAACTGGCTGGCCCAGCAGCCCTCCGAAGTGCATCTCCAATTCAGGTTTATCTTCATTAAGCAAGTAATTCATTACGGGCGGTAAGCATTCACATCAGAGTGAGAATATTAAAAAAGTAATTATATTTTTCACAGTGCAGCTTTCTGGGTAAATTGTATGCAAATTGCTGTCTAAATCAGGCTGGCAGATCCCAAGCAAGTCTCTGTACTCTTTGGGGAGATACTCTGGAGGCTGGCCTAGTCACCCCCAGTTCACCGCTGTGAGTGTCCAGCCCAGTGCCTCTCACTCAGTCAGGGAAGGCTCAGAGCTGCTGTGTCATAACTCTAGCAAGCCACAGTATTCTCACCTTGAAGTGGGCTCCTCCTTGGGATGGACAGTTTGTGGCATGAGGCCTGCCTCACGTGGGTATGGTGGACAGGTCACTTTGGAAAATGGAAAACCTGTCCAGGAAGAACTGCAAGGTGTAACAGCGAAGTGTTGGCAGCTACAGGCTGAGTGGGGGTGGGACAGTGACTGGAGTGGAGCATGCTCACCTCACCATTGACCTCAAGTTCACCACTTCTCCTCCATGGACTCTGCTTGATACCCAGCAGCACTAAGTCAGCTGTCAGACACGCACAGCCTCATGGCGGTGGGGTGGGGGGGTGGGGAGGGGAGCCCAGATGGGGATGGAAGCAACTCAGAATTACACATTGGATGAGGAACCAGGACCCAAAACCCACATGCTACTGATACCCAAACGGTCAAACGGGTGGCCCTTCAAGGCCTGCGGGGGGAACCTGAAAACTGCGCCTATCTGGAGCAATCAGCTTGATTCTGGGCTTGGATCTTCACAGGTTACTTTCCATCGGATCTTCACTTTCTCCATGTGTCAGAGGAGGCCACTTGACAGTTGAGCCTCTCTGGACCCCTTCCATGGGACTTTCTTACTAGGTAGGATGCCAACTTCATCATTTGCGTTCTCCAAGAAAAGGAAAAAATCTGAAAAGAAACCTGGAACTTCTCAAGAACCTAGAGGTAGAAGCATCTGGGCCTGGTCTAGGGGGTCTTGGTGCCAGATGGAAGCATACTTGGCCTACCCATGGGACACCAGCTGAAGGTAATGGTTTAGGAAGATGCACAGCGCCCCCTTGTGATAGGGGAACCTGTTACAGAGTCCCAGTGATTCGACGCAAATGTACCACATTGGGACAAGGAGTTATGCTTAGGACCATGGCCATACCTGCCTCGAAAGTCATTAACACCCTAACTACTCTAAAGCCCATGTCAGACCAGCTATACCCATGGACATACAAACTGAGCCAGGTTTGTCCAGACACGGTTACATTAGTTATAGTTAATCACAACAGGGCCCTGGGTGGTGACTGCCCAGAGGAGTACGCCACAGTCACATTTGTCCTTGGTTGCATCTAGACATGGGTTCTGCTTGGGGGAACAGATGCTTCTCTTTGTCCCAGCTCTTGTCATACATCCTCAGCTGTGCAGACTCGCGTGTCCTCACTGTTGAGAGAACTAGAAGCCTGATCACCCCAACCAAGAGAAGGGGTGCCCAGCCACTTCCATGCACACTAGCTTCTGTGTGTGGCCAGCTTACTCATCACATCTGCACCACACCCCTGAGATTTTTCCAACTCTCCCATTTTGTTCAGGTTCCCTATTGGAACATACAACTTTTAGAGAAGCTCAGGCACGCCTGCCCTCATCTGCCCTGATACCACTGAGACACAATCCAGGCCATGAGCAACTGCGGGCCTGGCCAGTCTGCCTTCTGTATCCTTTGCTGAGGCTGGGGCTACAAGGGTTTAGGACTAAGAACATACTGTGGTGCTTTCTCCAGGCTGTGAAAAAATCCCCTCCAGGCTTTCAGAGCCTCTTCTGGCTGGCCCTCCCTTAACTCAGCTTTCAAGAGGAATCTCAAGTCTCCGGAAGCCTTTTATCACTGTATCTACCAGTGCCAGCCCCTGGGCACAGCCATAGCAGTGCCTTGATGCAGGAGTGCAGAGTCTAGAGATGTAATCGTAACATGGACCCATCTATTCTCTGCGGTCTGTGGTTTCCTCTTCTGTGCAGTGCGGTGAGTGGAGTGGAATAGGGATCACTTCGTTTAGAGCTTCAGAGACTCTCTAAATCCTTATTTATTTATTTATTTATTTATTTATTTATTTATTTATTTTAAAAATGTGTATGTCTTTGTGCCTTTGTGAATTTATGTTTACCACCTACACATGCAGGTGGCTGCAGAAACCAGAAAGCATTGGATCCTCTGGAACTGAAGCTATAGCTATAGGCAGTTGTGAACCACCTGATTTTGGGTGCTAGGAACTGAACCTAGGTCCTGTAAAGAGTAGTATGTGCTCTTAATACCTAAGCTTTCTCTCCAGCCCCCCCCCCCAGCCACTTATTTCTTAGACCTAAACCCCATCTAACTTTCACTAAGGATGGAGGCATCAGGCCAGACCCCTATCTCTGGATATCTTTTCCGGTACCCTTCTTCTACTGTGAGCTGCAGAGTCAAGCCCCACTGGCAGAAAGAGAGTGGACACAATCAGAGATGGCTCTGGGTACACGGTGTGTCTGGCATCCCTGTCTGGGTCTGGAGCTTCCTCCTGAACAAACCTTTGCTAAGTCAAATCTAATTCCCTCCTTCCCTGACATGTAGCCTTGGGCTTGAAGCTTTGCGTCACTGAGCCTCACTGTCTTCGGCTGCAGAATGGAGATAACAGCCTGGTTACAGGTGGTCATGGGGATCCTTAAGATACAGTCTGAGAAAGGACTGACCCAGCTCCTGGCCTGAGGATGTGTGGGTGGGTGCCAACAGGTACCTCTGCTTCCTCCCCCATCAATCCTGCAGTTACTCAGCTAGCCTAGGAGTCCTGCTCTCTATAGCCTACAGGCCTGCAAGGAAGAGCTTAATCCGAAAGGAAGAGGACAGAATGGGGAGAGCAGGGAGAGGAGGGGATGTGCGTGCAGGATCAAGGCGAAGAGCTTAGGCTAATAGAAGCAGATATCTTCTCTTTCCTGCCACGTCCAGGGCACCCCAGGATTCTGAGCAGGCAACTATGTAGTGATGGAGAGAGAAGGGGAGAACAACCTACTCACCACGGATACTTGGGGTCCTAGCTTCTGAGATAACTGCTTGGGGTACCCACTGAAAAAAGAAAGCCCTCTACAGAAATGCCAGCATCCTCTTTGGGGATAGAATGCTTATGGTCACCCAGAGTTCCTCGTGCTGTAGCAGGGGATCCTCGCTCTGCTGAATAAAGCCTGCCTCCCTGGACATTCTGTGTTGGCCTCAGCTTTGCCCTCTAGACTGTGTGACTGCATCTGCTCAGACAGTACCAGGACATGCTGACCAGCTAGGTGCTCCGTCATACCCTTACCTAGCTCCCCTGCCGTCCTTGAAGGCAGACAGCCATGCAGCTCTCATTGTCATCTCTGGGTTTGAGTCTTCTCACCTGCTTGGACACACTTCCGTGTATCTAGGTTCTTGTACACATTTGTGCACATACGCACAGTCATCGTGGAAGTGCACATTTACACTCTGCCGTAGCGGCTGCCCCTCCTCTCCTGGATCTCTCCTCCATACTGCATGAACTTCCCTGGGAAGACAGAGAGCTGGAAAAGAAGGAGGGGTCCCTGGGAAGACCCATTTCCCTCCAAGAGCCCTTCTTCTCCCTCCTCCCTCTGCCTTCTGCCACTTTCCTATGTCAGGGCCATGCTGATGACACCAGAGAATCCATCAAATGCCACCCCCATGTCAGGTCATGTCACAACATAATTAAAGCATTAGATCTTCGTGATGAAGCCGTTGCCATCAATTCTGAGAGTGACTGATCCAATCTACAGAAAGAGGAAATTTCTCTCCGCCCGCCACAACCGCCACAGCTGCCTTCCCCTCCCCAGGAAGGGGGATGCTATTGCTTGCCAGGTCGAGGGCTGCAGGTCTCAGCCTGGATGCCAGGACTTGAGCCATGTGATAAAAGGATCAGCTTCGAGGGGCTGTGCTCCCCCTGCCTCTGGGTCTACTGAGGGCCAGCTGAGCCTGAAGGCCTGGGAAATCTTTGGGCTCAGGTACTGAGTCGTCCTGTGTGGCCTTGGAGAAGACACTTCCCACCTCGTTCTCATAAGTGGGTGGGTGAGAAGGAAGGTGGTGATCTCCAAGGACCACTAATGTAGAAGATTCAGGAGTGTGGGGACCAGGTGGGACCTGCTGTGCATCTGGGATCACATGAATTCTCTTCCTCTTTCCTACTGGAAGGGGCAACTATTCACGGCTCCTGTGAAAATTAAAGGGAATAGGAATGTAAGGACCTAACACAAAAGAAACGTCCCACCCCCTCAGCATCCTAGCCCTAGGCCTGTGGGCTTTAAGGAGGCCCTTGGGCCCAAGAAATATTAGACAAAGGCCGGGGTTTAAACTTGGTTTTCTTTGGCCGTAACTTGCTAAGTATGGAAACAAAAATGTTAGGTCTACAGGGACAGAGAGCAGACAAAAGAGGTGGGACAAGCAGGGACAGAAGGGTTGCTGTGTCTTTTTTCAGATGATATCACCAGAAGGCTGGATACAGTGGGAACAGGAGCCAGGCTCATGGGAACAAGGAATCAGGGATGACCCACGATAGACAGAGGAACAAAGATGGGTCAAGGCCATCAGTCTACAGCTGATACGTCAGGAGAAGGTGGGTAAGAACTGGGAGGGCAGCCAGAGCCTACACTCTTCAGCTGGTGGGGAGTGGGGGCAGAAACAATGGGACTTGCTTGAGGCCACTTCAGTGATCCCGGTAAGAGGTGACAGTGGCTTGGACTAAGTTTCGGTGTTGAGAGACAAGGGCAAGCCTTTGGACTGAGCAATTGGCAGATGTGAGCTCAGCTTTGGCCAGTGGCTACGCTGAGCTGTATGACCTTAGAGCAAAGGTCATTATTACCTCTGGGCAAGACCCACTACTGTAGCAGAAAGCACTAACCATAAGATCCAACTACCATTCGTACCATGACATTAAAACACCGATTAAGTCATTTTTGCCTCCAAGCCACCCACATCACAAACTCCCTATAAAAGCTGCCCCACAGAATGTCTTGGCACAGACAGTCAGTCCATCTTTACTTCCTAAGCCACTGTGCTGTGTTATAGTGAATAAACTGTTCTATGACTTGTCTCCAACAGACGGCTCACTGTTTATGGAGTCGCTCCTACGGATCGAGTTTGGGTAGACTGGGTTTGGCTGGATAACCAAGAGTTAACATTGAAAACGTTGAGGAAGCACAAAATCTACCAGTGTGGAGTTTCAGGGCAAGGTCCGTGCTGAAAAAGTCCACTTGAGACTTAAAAGTCATCAGCAAATAGATAATCCTAAAGCCAAGAGATTGGCACTGATCTCTGGGGAAGTAGGCTAGGCAGAGAGAGAGGGACTGAGCCCTAAGCACTGATTACGGCACTCGTAAGACAAGGCTGGGAAGGGGAGGTTAACAGGGAAGAGTCAAGCCAGGCCCCTGTGCTGCGTGTGTGGGGAAGAGGGGGCGTTTATCTGTGTAGGGGAATGACGGCTCAAGCAAGAGGAAGATTGAGAACTGATTGATGACAGTGTGGAATAAATGTTTGTTGAATGAATAAATGGGGAGTGCATTGAAATATGGTGTCAGATAGGATCTAGGGTGGGGCCGGACCTGGTGAGGACCAGTTAATCCTAGCATAGATAGCTACAGCCATTGAGCCCTGGAGCCAAGCACCTAAGGGGCAGGATCGAGTTCTCAAAGTCTTCCAGCCCAGGGTTGGGCAGGATGGGTCCTAGGAGCCAGGAGAAGACCCAAACTGCAGGTGAATCTTTGATGGTAGCTGTGGGTAAGTGGGGGTGCTCCAAGCAGGACTGGGGAAGTGAGTCCAGATTGAGGGCAGAGTTAGTTCAAATGCCATAAAAGCCCACTGATCTGTGCTATGTATGTACCAGGAATGAAACTAAGCCTGTCCTAGAGAGCACCCTCTGCCTGATGAAAGAAGAGAGATCCACATAGACAGAATGCTCATGTCCATTAGTAAACACCCATCTCATGCAGTTCCCTTAAATGCCCAGGTGAGCTCCTGGATCCAAGATCCTATAGGCAGGATAGACAGAAAACTGTTTGCTTCAGAAGACTTTAGCATCTAGGTTCTGATTTCTGACCTCACTTTATTTATTTTTACGTGTGTGTCACTATGCATGTATGTATGTTCATATGTATATAAAGGCATGTATGTGCATGTGTAGAGGCCAAAGGCTGACCCTGGGTGTCTTCCTCAATTTTTGTTCACCTTATTTTTTGAGACAGGGTCTCTCATATGAACCCAGGGCTTGCCGATTTGGCTGTTCTCACTAATTCATCTCAGGAACCCCTGTCCCCACCTCCTGAGCACCAGCTAGTGTTACAGGCAGCCACCACTCCCACCCTGCATTTCTGTGGGTGCAGGTGGACCAACTCAGGTCCTCATGTTTTCCCAGCAAGCACTTTAAGACCAAAACTTCTTCCCAGGCTCTGACCTCGTGCCTCGATTCTTTCTGGAGACGGATCCTCTGGATAGGACGATCACTCAAGCCTTGATCAGTGAGTGCAGCCAAAGAAACCATCTGAAGGCCCTGCCTGACTTATCTGAACCTGCTCCCACCCGAGTCTTTCCTTCTCCTGCTTGTTTTGGCTTGGGATCCTGACTCTCAGAAACAAGGACAACTTCCCCAACCCCAAGTAGAGTGGTCCCTACTCTACTTGACTGCTTCAGGACCAAACCATAGCCCCAGCAAGTGCAGCATAATTGAATACGAGCTCATTTTCCCAGCTGTGCCCTTAGGAGGTCTACTCAGGAGCTGGTTTTCCTTCCAGGTCACTTGGCCTAGGGACTTGGCTCAGAGTCTCACCTGCTCCCATACCATGAACTGTTTACCCATCCTGCCTGACCAACAACCCCCTCCAAAGACAGATGTGCAGGGGGAGGGGAGGAAATCGTCCTGCACAGCACAGACAGGAAAAGATTGATTCTAGCCCATGGGCTGGGAGGCTGCCTCCACTATAGAGTTCATTCAGATTGGGGGTGCCAGACAAATGGAGATATTATTGTAGAGACTAATTAAGGTATCTTTGAGGAGGAGAGTGACTTGCTTGGGAAAAGAAGCAGTGAGATGCCCCTCAGAATGGACATGGGGACCAAGAAGAGAAGGTTGAAGGGAGGTAGGCAGATGCATGGCTGTGGACAGGAAGTCACCATCTCCTGCACTCCTAAAATCAACCCCACACTGGCTACTGTATTTCCAGAAGCTCTGTAAGGACAAAGACCCCTTCCATTGAGGACTGTTAAATTGGTCTCCAAAGACTCTACCAGGTCCCAAGGATCAGGAGGAAGGTTGACTAATTCCTTATTTTACTAAAACCTGCAGCTCCCTAAGTACAGAGTTCAGGGAGAGATCAGAATGGGAAGCCTCAAGACTGTCTCAGAACTGATGGTTACACAAACGGAAAGAAGCATACAGTCAGGACTCCTGGCTTCCTTTTGGAGAGCTGGACTGGAGGAAGGAGGCTGCTGATGGGGCAAAGGCTGAGGGACGGGACACACAGGATCAGAACCAGAAAGGATCCTCAAGGCATCTGGCTACTCTGATGCAATGCTGGAGTCCTTTACTATCCTCATCTAGCGGCTTCTGGTCCCTCTATGCACATCTTGGCTACCCAGATGCTCACCACCTCCCAAAGGAGGCTGCTTTATCCGAGTATAGCTCCAGGTTCTAAATCTGCATCTGCAGGCCACTCAAGGTCAGAGCTCTTTGTGCTTTTAGGTTCCACAGAAATTATTCTACCGTTTTCCAAACCACAGCCTTACAGAGGCAGAATTATGACCACAATGCCCTACGAAATCCAAAGCCCGGAACCAGTTGTACTGTGCTCTTGAATCTGAAGTCATGGCTATTATATAAGGAGCAATGTCGTTTTCCATGTGTGGACCCAGGTGAGTTTGTTACTTGTGTGGAGCACGGCACACCTGTAGCTGAGGTCTGCAGGTGTACAGACTGCCTGTGTTTCAGGTACAGGAGAGCACCATGCCATACATGGCTGGTTGTCTTGCATGAGCGCACGGCTGCATATGAGTATTGATGATTGTCTGGGTGTGGGCACAAAAGCTTCTCTGAATGAAAGTCTCTGTGTTGCTAACAAACAGCGATCTCATGTGTGAGTATTCCCATGTGCTTCTGCATACAAAGGACCTCCTAGGGCTGCATGTAAATATGACAGCTAGATATGTGTAGGTTTGTGACTCTTGTTTAATTGTCTCTGGGTGTCTGTTTGTGACTATTCAAAAATTGTGTGTGTGTGCGTGTAAGTGTGTGTGTGTGTGAAGTGTGTGTGTGTGTGTGTGTGTGTGTGTGTGAGAGAGAGAGAGAGAGAGAGAGAGAGAGAGAGAGAGAGAGAGAGACAGATTGCAGCTCAATGAATATGTGAAGCTGTGTTCGTGACAGATTGTAATTTAATGTGTGTGAGAGAGACTGGCTGGGGCCATGAGAGTATGAGAAACTGGTTCCATGTATGGCTGTGTACTTATGTGTGTGGATGTGGTATGTGTACATGCTTGGATATGCTGGTGTGACTCTGTGGCTGTGTGTTAATGGCTGTGCATGCAATGGTGGCTCTGTCTGTGTATGAGGATGCAATGAATGTTTGTGACCCCACTGTATGTCACACACACACACACACACACACACACACACATACACCACACACAAATGGCTGTGGCTAAGTGCAAATGCAGGTTTCTGTATGTGGAGGTAGAGGTGGGAAGGGCGAGGACAGAGCAGGAGAAAAGGGGGACTTGCTCAGAAAGGTCTCCCCAACCCCGTTTTAATCAGAAATGGAGCAGCTGTTAGTCTGAATAGACACCGCACAACGGCAGACGTCTTAATCTCTTCTGCATTGTGATTCACTCGGCGAAGCCCTATTACTCAGCTTTTGATAGGAGCTTACTTGTCTCAAGTGTTTTCATTATTGCCCTAATACTATCTATTAACATACTGGAGGGAGCTCGCTGCTGTCTGGAGCTGGCATCACTGGGCTTTTAAAGATTATGGGCCTTGCAAATACATAACATTTTACTGCTTTGCAGACGTAATTCATTGTGTGTGTGTGTGGGGGGGGGAGTTCACGTAAATAGATAGGTAAATAGATAACGGAGTAGGAGACAGAGGGCGCTGGAGGGAGAGAGAATCTATGATCCAAAGGCACTCACATCCCAGCTTAAATAATCGCCTTCAGGAGGAGGGGCTAGACAGACGCCTGTCTCATTGGGGGCAACTCCTGTGCCAAATCCTTCATTCCTGTGGATTGTATGCCTGGACTGCCTGGACCTACTCAGAGGTGCAAACTGAGGCGTGATACGGGAAAGTATGGTGTAAGGGATTTAGGAAGCAGGGACCCATGTTCCAAACTCCGTCTGCACCCACCTCCAAGCCTCATCTCTTAAGAACAAAGCAAGGGGGTTAAAGGGAGCTAAATCACCAGCTCCTAGGGTCCCCACTCTAACCTATAAACGGTAGGACATTTTACCTCACAAAAATCAGTATCTAACTCACCGGACGGAGAAGGGGCTGCAGGCTCGTGGTTTTTGACTGGCAAGATACAAAAGTGTCATCTGGTCCAAGTACACTGTTCCTTCAGCACCCCTACTGTGTGCTGCATCACCAGGGATCCCTCTGCTTTCCTCTTTTTACAAAGCAAATTCATTGCAATAATAGAGACCCCCCAACTTCCATCCTCAAAAATATATCCTTGCTTGCCTCAGGAACTAGAAATTGTGATATCAGACAAATTTGAGGATTTTCTAGAAGAGCAAACAGGATAAGATTTGTGGAGAAAACCAGAGTAATGATATCAGTGCAGAAGAAAAAGAAAATTGGCTAAAGAGGTATATGCTGTCCTTCCAACAGAACCTTGGAGACACTCCAAGTGCCAGGAGCAGAGAGCAGGTCGCCGAGCAGCAGCCATCGGGTAAAGAGAAGCACGGAAGCAATCTGTCCCTTCCTCTCCTACAGACACAGAGTGTCTGACCGAGGCTCTTGTCCCTGATGCTGGAAGCCAGTGACTGGTGAATGATCACCTCGGAGATGTGATAAACTGAGGCAATGAGTCACTTCTCTCGCTGCTCATAGGCTTGTAGGTCCCCTGCAGCTTGACTCGGTACCACGTGACTTCCTTTAGCCAATGGGAGTTAGCCAGGGCAATACAAGCAGAGACCAGATAAGTACTTAAACTGGGACTTGTCTGCCCCCTAGAAGCCAGCCGCAGCTCTAAAAGAAAGTCCATCCTTGCCTCCTCGCAGAGGAGTCTCTGGAGAATTAAACAAAACAATACAAAAACCAACTGACAAACAACAAAACCATGTAGAGAAAGAGGCCAGCTGGTGGGAAAATGAGTTGTCTAGGTTGAACATTTAGCCACCAAGACCCCAGACTGTAAAGGCACCATCTTGGGCCTCCCAGTGCAGCCTATTCAGCTGCTGACCTGAGTTCACGCAAAGGTGGAAAGAGTAGTGCGAAGCTCTAATTCCAGCATTCTGGTGCTCCTTCAGTGAAATGGAGAGTGGAGACAGGCAAGTCTCTGGAAGTTCATAATCCAGGTAGCTTTGGGTGCACAGTGGCAAATAAGAAGAATCCCTGTTTCAAATGAGGTGGGAGGTAAAGACCAACACCTGAGCACGTCCTTTGACCCCCACACTACCACAGTGGCATGTATACACCCAAGCTCATTTACGTGAACCCATACATACACAGTTCATGCACAGCCTACACACACACATACAAGGTATTTATTTGAGTATACGAAAGAATAAACTGAAAACGCAAACGATTCATCCCAGAGTCAGTGGAGATAATGCAGGGGAGAGTGGGGAACATTAAGGAACCCAAAGAGATCCAAAAGACATTTACTTTTACAAAATAAAAGAGACTGCTATTGGGAAGGAACAAAGAGGAAATCATCCTTGAACACTAAAATCGAGAAAATAAAGTCAAAGAACTCTCCTGGAAGGTATGATGACGGCATAGAGAATTCAAAGTAAGAGGAGATATAAGACCCAATATTTACCTTACAGGCATTAGCAACAGAAATGACAAAGACTAGAGGTGATGAAATAATTTAAAATATGATTTTAAAGTAATTCCTAAAATCTAGAGAAAGATCTGAGTTCTCAAACTATAAAAAGACCTACCAAATGCTAAGCAGAAAGTACTAAAAAGACACGCATCCTGTGACATTTCTAAGTTACAAAATAAAAACAAAAATTTCAACGCTTCTGGATTTTTTTTTGAACGCGCAATTCTACATCAGCCAAGCTATCAAGCATGAAAAACAAATCTGAGATATTTTCAGATAATAAAGGACAAAGAAAATTTACTACCCATTCACTCCTGCTGAAAAAATAATTATGCACTTCAGAAAAACAAAAAAGGAACTCAAGAAAGAGAATGTCACAGGAGCACAAAATTTTAAGAAGCTAACACATACCCAAGAGTCTAAATAATAAATAAAAATGCATCTGTAAGAGTTCACATGGTTTTTAAGAAATGACTTCTTTTGAAAGTATAGAAACAAAGTAAAATCACAATACTTGGATCTAAAGTTTTAACAGAATGTAGGCGGTAGTAGGAGGTTTAAGACAGTATTGGAAGGGGAAAATGTTTAAATAAATTTATCTAAAATGTAAGGAGCTAACAAATGGTACACAAAACATGCCAATAAATACCAAAAAATAAGGAAAACTTGATCAAACAAGTAAAAAGCAGGGGGAAATAATAATAAATATGAATAGATTAGAACATCCTACGAAACTACAGAGACTATCAATAATCCGAGTACGCAGCCCTACATCCAATGCTATTCTTATTACGAGATTGACACTGTACTTACCGTGGTAACAAGGCACCTCATAGAGTCCCATTTAACGCAGCGCAACACAGAAAAGGTTAAAAAAACAAAACAAAACCATGGCAAATCAGTATGCGATAACAAAACAAAAAAGAAGTATACGCACATTTGTATCAGATTAAATAGAAATGAAAATAAAAGCATTGCCTGGAACAAACAGAACATTTTGCAAAAGATGCAATCCACCAAGAAGATAAGAGAATAAGATATGTTTTATATTAAACAATGGAATATTAGAGTAGAGGAAAAAATAGCTTTAAAATGGCAAAGATAAGGATTCAAACTTGCAATAATACTTAACGTTTACCTACTTCTCCAGAAACTGGTAAGTGGAGTGGTAAGGCTACAGGGTAATATAATCTGAAAGTTCAATATAAGATCTGTATGAGAAAATTTACAGAAATGCAGTATGCCGCAGAAATACAGCTATGATTTCTTTTCTATTGTGCCCTTCAAAGAAACGTGAGTTTACAGGTTCAATGTTGAGTGAGGGCACTTTTAAGAAGTGATAAGGTAGCCAGGCATGGTGGTGCATGCCTTTAATCCCAGCACTCAGGAGGCAGAGGCAGGCAGATTTCTGAGTTCAAGGCCAGCCTGGTCTACAAAGTGAGTTCCAGGACAGCCAGG
>NC_034595.1:71451076-71462955 GCF_900095145.1 Mus pahari
ACCATCCGTAACAAGATCTGACTCCCTCTTCTGGAGTGTCTGAAGACAGCTACAGTGTACTTACATATAATAAATAAATAAATAAATAAATAAATAAACAAAAAATACAGAAATTAAAAAACAACAACAGCATCAATAAAAAACAGCTGAGAAGAGGCGGAAGAGAAGTCAGCAGGGCAGGGTTCTCTTGCCTTGACTAACGTCATTATCTGTTGGTTGATTAGCCATCTTTTGAGTGGTTCCTGACAAAAGAATGAGTTTGGCCCCATTGTTCCACCATGCCATGACACCAACACCTCTTGCCATGTAAATTTTGTTTTTCTCTAAGATATTTAAAAAGACTTTTTATTGATTCTTTGTGAATTTCCCATCGTGCACCCCAGTCTCACTCATCCCCCTGTCCCCTTGTATCCAACCTCTGCCCTTGCAGCCTCCCCACAAAAGAAAATAAAAAAACACACTAACAAAACCACAACAAAGCATAGAAAGCATCTTGTGAAAGATCTAGTGTGTCACAGTGTGTCACACAGTACATCCCTTTGTCTGCCCATCCTCACTTGTGAGTGTTCATTGCAATGAGTCATTGGTCTGGTTCGAGGTCTCTGGCTTCTATGGCACCATCAATATTAGATCCTCTCCGGGACTCCTCCCAGTTATCCTTTTGTTGCCCTGTGCCATGGAGATCCTGCAGCTTTGGAACAGCAGGACTGGCCCTTTCGTGCATCCCAACAGTTCACAGATGATGTAGTTTTGGGGGTAGGCCAGCTCAAAGCCCTGGATTTGGACCTGGGTGGTAGTTGAGCTGGTCAGCCTACTGCCCCTTCCTCATTCACATCATCAGGGCGAGTTCTCCAACACTGTTCCAGCTAGGAAACCCAGTGCCACCACTGGCAGGAGACAGGGGTAGTTCTCTTGCCTCAGAGCTGGCTCACCTATACCCACACCTCCAGAGCCAGTTCCACTGTGCTGCCCAGTCAAGGTGCTGGGCCCACTCTCCCAAGTGCTACAGCTGTCTAGGGGCTGGACCAGCTCTCCTGCTCTTGGGGCCGGCTCACCCATGTCCCCTTCATCAGGGACAGCTCTCCTGAGTACTGCAGCTGGTGAAGGACAGGGCTAGCTCACCTGCTCTCCTGATTGCCCCCAGGTGGCAAGGGGAGAAGGGCATCACCCTTATGCCCTCAACACTTCAAGGCAGAGTGTTAGGGCCAGCCCTCTCTTGCTCTCACCCTTGGGGTTGACTTACTAGTGCCCTACCACCAGAGAACTTTTCTTTTTCTCTTGTTTTACTGTTATTGTTTACTTGGGTTTTATTGGCATGTGGGGAGGGGCAGATATTATGGTTTTGGTTTTTTGTTTTGTTTTTTAAATGTGTTTGAGACAGGGTTCCCCTATGTAACCCAGGCTGAGCATCAACTATATCCTCTTTCCTCCTAAATTCCGGACTACAAGTCTGTGCCACCATTTTTAATGTTTTATTTTTTTAAGTTTTATTCATGTATTTTATATATGCACATGCTGTAGCTATCTTCAGACACACTAGAAGACAGTATCAAATCCCATTACAGATGGTTGTGAGCCACCATGTGGTTGCGGGGAATTGAACTCAGGACCTCTGGAAGACCAGTCGGTGCACTTAACTGCTGAGCCATATCTCCAGCCCCTTCACTATTTTTTTAAAGCCTATGTGTGTGCCTATTCACACTCACAGGTGCATGCATGTGTGTGAATGCACCTATGTGCGAGTAGAGGGCAGAGATTGATGCCAGGTATCCTCCTCAGGCACTCTCTGTCCTATATATCAAGGGAGGGTCTCCTACTTGAACAGAACTTTCCCATGGGCCAGTCTAGCTAGGCAGGTTGGTCCAGGGATCCTGAGTGCTCCTCCCCAACACTGGGATGTAAGTGGTTGCTGCGCTCGCCTGGCATTTGCATGGATTCCAAGGATCAGAACTCTGTTCCTCACATTTGTACGGTAAGCACTTTATCCATGCACCTCCTACAGCCCCTGCCATGTTTTGATGTGGCAAGAAGGCCCTCACAGATGCAGCCTCTCAGCCTCCCACCACACAGCCTCAAGAACCGCAAGCTAAATAAATCTGTTTATTATAAATTTCCCACTCTGCTGTACTCTACTATAGCAACAGAAAATGATCAAGAATGCATATTTATTTATACATTTAAAATATGTATGGGTTACTTATAAAAATAGCCAATTCTTAAAGTTGATTACAAGATAAAAAAAAACCTTATATTATCCAAAAAGTAGGAAGCATACAGACTACATTTTCTGACAATGAGAGAAGAAATAGTCTCAATGAGAGAAGAGAGACAACAACTCCACTCTCAGAAACTTAAAACACTGTCTATAGAACACTCAAGAGTGAAATGACAGATTATTTCAAAAATGAATGGCACTGAGGGCGTCGGGAAATGAAACTGATTGTCAAGGTCGGTGTGGTGCTTATAGAAAAATATCTAGCCTTGAACACGTTTGTTAAAAGGGAAGAGAGAAAACAGAGTGCAAGCAGCTGGGAAAGAGAAAACTGGAGGGTAAAAATTCTAAAAAGAAGAGACGAATAGAGACAAAAGCAGAAATTAATAAGATGAGAAGCAAATGCAGCCGCAGAAAGCGAAACCAAATGCTAATCGTTCTGTTTGCTCATCCACTTAAGGGCTCGGGAAGAGGTGAAGATGCTAATATCCGCAGAAGCACTCGGATGATTTAAGATCGGCTTCTGAAAATGGCATCAGGCCTAGAATGAGTTAAAGGAGACCTTCAAGGAACAAGTGATTTCTTTTCAACTCGATCCTGTTACAATGTTAAAGGTGGGAGCCTTCCCAGGGCCCTCGGCCTCTGCTACGCCCTGACTTTGTTTCTACATTCCACTCTGCGGTTGCGTCCATCCAGGAATGTGTACACCCTCTCTGGTTCCAGCACCAGGTCAGGCTTCCTCAGTCTTCGCCTCCTCACACCCACTGTGAATGACTCTAGGAAGAGCGTGGGATTCTAACCAAAGACAGCAAAAAGAAAGCTATTTTTCAGGGACTCCTGGAAAGAAGTAGCCGTTGACCTCGAGTCCTGCAAGAGGGCTAACTCAGGGGAGCAGAGCAGTGATCTCTGGTCGCAGAGCCCCCAGGCAGCCATGCCTGGAATGCGCCTCCCATCAGCTTACTGAGCCAGTCTTTAAATCAACGGAGGTTGTCATTATCATTTGAAGCCAGTGACCCTGAGATGCCAAAGCCAAACAAAGACAGCACACACAAGGGCATTTGGCCCAATCAGTTACTCAGCTAGATGGCCTATAAATAAAATAGCAGCCATCTTAACTTCTCTACATTATACAACTGATAAGTCATAACTAAATAGGTCTATCCCAACCAACTCTCTATTTCAACATCATGAACTAAATGGAGATTTTTGTTCACTAGTGACACAGTGAAGAACATGTAAGTATCACTTCTATGGGTGACTGAAAATAACATCGTAAGAAACTAACTGTACTGGCTAGCTTTGTGTCAACTTGACACAGCTGGAGTTATCACAGAGAAAGGAGCTTCAGTTGAGGAAGTCCCTCCATGAGATCCAGTTGTAAGGCATTTTCTCAATTAGGGATCAAGCAGGGAGGACCCCATGTGGGTGGTACCATCTCTGGGCTGGTAGTCTTGGGTTCTATAAGAGAGCAGACTGAGCAAGCCAGTAAAGAACATCCCTCCATGGCCTCTGCATCAGCTCCTGCTTTCTGACCTGCTTGANTTCCAGTCCTGCATCCTTTGGTGATCAAAAGCAGTATGGAAATGTAAGCCAAATAAATCCTTTCCTCCCCAACTTGCTTCTTGGTCATGATGTTTGTGCAGGAATAGAAACCCTGACTAAGACACTAACTTAATGGATGGAGGTGTGGCCTGTTGCTAGAGGGCTTGCCTTGCATGCACGAGAGAGACCCTGAGCTCAATCCCAGCAATGACTTTTAAAAAGTTAATAAAGAAAACAAAGAGGCTATGTTAACCAGACAAAGTACCAGAGCCAACCAGTTGTGTGTGCCTGGATGCTAGGTATGGTCCTTGTTATTCAATCATACACCATGTGTGATTGTAGGTGTTACTGTGGATTTTTAGTGGCCATGATTAGAGTCCATAATTCCCTTTAATTAAAGGAAATCATACTTAATAATCTGGGAGGACCAGGCTCAGTCACTGGCTTTAGGAGCAGAACCAGGACAGTTCAGAGGTGCCACTGCAGATGCCAGTTTCCGGCTCAGGACTTTTCTGACAGCTGCTCTGTAGGTTTAAGCAGGCCTCACCAGCTCCACAACCACACAAGTCAATTCCTTGTAGGGATCTCTTAGTGGTTTTGTTTCTATAATGGGAACCTGAGTGACACAGGGTTCCAATGGCGGCAAACTCATATACCCTTGAGCTCCAGGTAGCATGGTTTCCCAGAGGCAGAAGCATGAGGACTGCTCTGCCCGACCCCTCCCCACCCCCTTTCTGAGATGCTGTAAGAGCCTGCTATCTGGGTTACTGTGTGGGCCAGGCCAACTTCAAACCCATATTGATCCTTCTGCCTTGGTCCCCAAGTGTTTGTATTGCAAGCAAGAACCCCGGTTACCCATGCTTTAAGATGCCCATTCCCCCCTAGAGGGGTGGTTAGGAAAGTCAATGCCCCTCCCCAGAACATCCATGTTCTAGTTTCTGGAAGCTACACATGCTGTCCTTACATGTAAAAGGCAATACCTGAGCTGTGCATTCACATAGCCCATGCTGGCACATTTACAAAAGTTAGCTATCTTAACCAGAGCTAGTACCTGAGGGCTTTCTGCTGTAGGTGTCTCCTTGGTGCTAGAGTGACGTGGAGTGAGTGCATGCCAGAGAGGTATCCAGGGAGCCCTGAATGGAGGCACCTTTTGCTTGGGTTCTGTAGAGTGTATTAGTGTGGTCCAGATTCCTTCCATGTTTTTGGAAGTTATCATCAGCTTTCCTGGAGCAAGAATGGTTTCCAGAAACCCTCCTCCCACCCACTCTGCTGCCGTACCCTGGAACTTGACGTGAGAGATTTAATTGAGTGTTGTCATCTCGCAAAAGTTTTTAAAATTAGTCACTGCCTAAGAAAACTTGAAGAACTCAAGACATCTTACTGCTCCCATATAAAAGACATTTGATGGATCTTTAGCAAATGAGACAATCCCAAAGTTTACTCCCCTTTAGTAATAACAAGTGGGGAGGAAGAGGAAAATTTTCTAAAGGGTTAGAAATATTAATGCATCTGAACTAGTCATAGGAGAGGGGATATTTATGTTCTTTCTATTGAAAATTCCATTACAAACAAAAATCATATAAACCAGTGACCAAAATTATAAAGCCTCCAAAAGATACCACACACTTTCTGCCCAAGGCTCAGCAATCACTGAGGGAAGAAGGGATGGGAAAGCATGAGGTGGTGAATGAGTCCCTGGACACAGAAGGACAGCTGAGATTACAGGTGTAAGCCACCACATCCATTTACTCATTTGCTTAAAAAAAATGGTATAGTCTGTTATGATCTGCCATCTCAAATGTTCACTTTTGAACTTAATTTCCTGTTTTTTACCCCTTATGTTTTTCTTAATGAGAGCCTTTGTAAGTGTCAATGCTTTAGGTCCTACAAACCCCGAATAAGTTCCAGAAGGGAACAGAACATGGATGAGAACAAGGGTCATTTGCTGTCCTTAGCATCTTTGTTGAGACCCATTGCTCATCCTTCTGCAGGCCACTCTCCATGGCAGGGGAGTGAGCTTGTGCCCATTTTCCAGGAATCCTGTCAGTTGCCTTCTGACAGGACCGAACCAATGACAGGACAGGGCAGTAAGAGGCAGTCACTGGACTTCCTCTGCCTGCTGCCCCAGTACCTGCCAAACAAGCCAGCCTGGGTTCTGGTTTCTTCCCAGGCAGTTGCAGAGCTCCCAGTGTCAGTATGCTCCCTGTCACCTCTACAGCCCAGGGGATTTGTAACTTCCTGCTCTTGATGACTTTACTGCCTTCCTACTCCCCACTGGCCTCTCAGTTTCCCACAGTACCTAGGCTTCCATCATGATACTGTTTCCCAGGGTTGATCCCAATGGAAAGATGGGAGTGAGGAAGAATACAGGACCTGTGCTGAAACTGATGTGGTACCCAGGTGAAAAATAAAGGTAACGAGTTCCAAAGTAATGGTATTGACTGTGATGAGAGAAAGCAGAAGCATAGCACTTGTCATGGATAGAACTCAGGGAGAAAAGGAAAGAGAGGAGTTAAAAACCAGTTGCAAGGTATGTGGCCCAAGCACCTGAGAACACAATGGAGATGTACAGCTTTAAGGAAACAGGAGGGGACAGTGAGCTTGTTTGGGGACATGTTCAGTTTGAGGTGCTTATTAAACATTCAAACATAGCAAGTTGGCAGTTGGATATAGAGTCCCTGTCAGGAAAGAGCTTTGATATGCAAATATAAATTATCAATGCATGAATAGAAACTCTGTGAACATCGATGGGTGCCAGTGGGGTAACTACAGATGCAGAACAGATGTTTAGAGGTCAGGGGTATGAGGACTGGTGAGGGGGTCTGAAAAAAGGTCCCTGGAGAGATAGAAAGCTAAGGTTTGGCTCTTTGCAACACTGTTGCAAGGCAGTAGAAGCGTTAGGAAGCAGAGCCTGATGGGAGGAAGTGAGGTCACTGGCTATGTGCCCTCAAAGAAGATGCTGAAACATTAGCCCTTCTCTGTCATTGTTTCCTGCCTGGCACAAGGTCTGTGCCCTCTGCCACATGCTCTTGCCATGATATCAGTGCCACCCCAGTCCCAAAGCAACGTGCAGTGACCATGGACTTCCGATATCATGAGCCCAAGCAAACCTTTCCTCCCTTTAAATTGACTAGCTCAGGTATCTTATCACCGCAAAGGAAAGCTAACTAACAAATAGAACAGAAAGAATGATCGTCAAATGAAGAATGTCTGCCTAAGAGAAGGGTCCAATGTGTCAAAATCTGTTCATAGATAAAGCCCAATCTAAAACTCTTTCTAGCTTGTTGGGTCTTGCTACATGGCTATTGGTGACTCTGACAAGAGCAATTTCAGGAGAATATAGGAGTCTAAAAATCTATGAGACAAAGAATCTAAACCATGGTTTGCAATTTTGGTTGTAAAATAAAAGAGATAAATAGGTAAAATCATACAATATCCCAGAATGAAAGTAGGAGCAAGAGAAAATTTTATGCACATGTGTGCATGCACATGTATACACATAGAACATTACATACACATGTGTACATGCATATGTATATACACAGATAACTTTGGGTTAAAGTATAACGTATATTCAGAGGAGTGCACACATTCGAAGTATATGCTCACAGTTTTCAGACGTGTTTATCTGTCAGTGAGACCACTGTCTGGATGAGGAAAGAGAACATTGCCAGGGCTTAGAGCCCCCTCCCATCCCCTCCAGTTTCCCCTCTTTCATCCCCAAAGGTAAACTATCCTAAGCAATACATTGCCTTTGTCTGTTTCTGGAAATGAGGTAGTAGAGCCATTCGCTGCAACTTCTTTCGTTCCACACCGAGCCAACAGCAGGCAGATATGACCTCTTTCTTCCCATTGTCATCTAGAATGTTCTTTTTTTTTCTTTATCATTTTTATTAGATATTTTCTTTATTTACATTTCAAATGTTGTACCCGTTACTAGTTTCCCCTCTGAAAATTCCCCTATCCCCTCCCCCTTCATCCTCCTCCCTAACCCACCCACTCCTGCTTCCTGGCCTAGGCATTCCCCTTTACTGGGGCGTAGAACGTTCACAGAACCAAGGGCCTCTCCTCCCATTGATGACTGTCTAGGCCACCTTCTGCTATATATGCAGCTAGACCCACGAGTCCCTCCTTGTGTTTTCTTTGATTGGTGGTTTAGTCCCAGAGAGCTCTGGTGGGTACTGGTTAGTTCATATTGTTGTTTCTCCTATAGGGTTGCAGACCCAGCTCCTTGGGTACTTTCTCTAGCTCCTTCATTGGGGACCTGTGCTCCATCCAATGGATGGCTGTGAGCATCCACTTCTGTATTTGTCAGGCACTGGCAGAGCCTCTCAGGAGACAGCTTTATCAGGCTCCTGTCAGCAAGCTCTTGTTGGCATCCGCAATAACGTCTGGTTTTGGTGGTTGTATATGGGATGGATCCCTGGGTGGGGCAGTCTCTGGATGGCCTTTCCTTCAGTCTCTGCTTCACACTTTGTCTCTGTAACTCCTTCCATGGGTATTTTGTTCCCCTTTCTAAGAAGGATGGAAGTATCCACACTTTGGTCTTCCTTCCTCTTGAGTTTCATGTGTTTCGAAAATTGTATCTTGGGTATTCTGAGCTTCTGGGCTAATATCCACTTATCAGTGAGTGCGTGTCATGTGTGTTCTTTTGTGATTGGGTTACCTCATGGATGATATTCTCCAGAACCATCCATTTGCCTAAGAATTTCATAAATTTTTTTTTTTTTTTTTTTTTTTTGGTTTTTCGAGACAGGGTTTCTCTGTGTAGCCCTGGCTGTCCTGGAACTCACTTTGTAGACCAGGCTGGCCTTGAACTCAGAAATCCACCTGCCTCTGCCTCCCGAGTGCTGGGATTAAAGGCATGCGCCACCATTCATTGTTTTTTTTTAATAGCTGCGTAGTACTCCATTATGTAAATGTAGCACATTTTCTATATCCATTCCTCTGTTGAGGGACAACTGGATTCTTTCCACCTCCTGGCTATTATAAATAAGGCTTCTATGAACATAGTGGAGCATGTGTCCTTATTATAAGTTGGAGCATCTTCTGGGTATATGCCCAGGAGTGGTATTGCTGGATCTTCCAGTAGAACTATGTCCAGTTTTCTAAGGAACCGCCAAACTGATTTCCAGAGTGGTTGCACCAGCTTGCAATCCTACCAGCAATGGAGGAGTGTTCCTCTTTCTCCACACCCTCACCAGCATCTGCTGTCACCTGAGTTTTGATCTTAGCCATTCTGACTGGTGTGAGCTGGAATCTCAAGGTAGAATGTTCTTATCTGGCCACTTCACGGCTTATGTGTCCATCCTATTCCTGATGGATGGACAGTCAGAGAATTTGCTGTTGGTGCCTTTATATTTAATGTTGCTATGGAATGCCTGAATGTGCCTTTGAAATACGAATGCATGCACCTCTGTTTGGTGGGGAAAGGGCGCTGGAACTGCTGGGTCTTAGGATGAGTGTTCCTTCATATTTAGTAGATACTGTCCAGATTGGTGCAGTTTTCCAGAGTGCCGCACCAATCTACCCTGCCGCCAGCAGTGTCCCACTCATTCCAGGCCACTTGGCACCATCACAGGCATGTTTAATTTTATCCACTCTGATGGGGTCTGCCACGGTACCCCACTACAGTTTTCCTTTCTTTCCCCTTCCTTTTCCTCTGAGGTTGTGCTTGGGAGTGAGCTACAACCTCAGACATACTAGGCAAGTGCTGTGCCACTGAGCTGCGTCCCATCCACGGCTTTAATGTTCGTTCTTTTGATGATGAATAAAGCCCAGTACCTTTTTGTACTCTTGAAGCCATTCAGATGCTTTCTTTACAAAGTGGCTTGGGTCTTTTGAGTGAGAACAAGGCACTGAATGGGAGAGCAGGGTAGTGAGTGGTCAAGAACCGTTCTCTTTCCCCGTCCCCACCACAGGACCACCTGAGCCTGGAGAAAAGGGATTTCATAGAAGAGTGGCCAGCTTGTTATGGGTCTCCTCCATTCCCCCCCCCCCAGATTCATTTAGCTGTACAACAGCTAATGAAAAAACAGAGGGCTAACAGAAAAAAACAGGGGGCTCTGGATAGTCGGAACAAGCCAAGGCTGAGAGTCAATGGGTAAGTCTGAAGACATCGTGAGGGGCACAGGAGCTGGCGTATGTGAGGGGACAGTGATGAACTACAGAATGTGAACTGGGCAGGGTGGAAAATAAGGAGGCTGAATCTAGATGGTCACTGGCTGGTAGGTCATGGTGAGCTGGTCACTGACTGGTAGTTCCTGGTGGGTTGTTCACTGGATGATAGGTCCTGGTGGGTTGAAGGTGTCTCAGAGTAGATGAACAAGAAGAACTGGCAGAAAAGATGAAAGCTGATGACCTAACAGGTGAATTGCTTAAAAGAAGTCACAGATGTGGTGGCATCAGGTCTATCACCCGATGAGAGCTTGAGTGGAGGAAGACAGACTACAGTCCAGGGGAAGTTAAAGGAGCAAAGGGCAGAGTGTCTGAGTCCCCTGTGGTTTGCAAAGAGCGCCTGTCACGGAGGGACTTAAAACAGACATTTATTAGCCTATGTTCTGAAGGCTGGGAAGTCCAAGTCCAAGGTGCCAGCATTCAGGAAGGGTCTTGCTACAGCATCGCATGGCAAAAGGCAAAAGCTCAGCAGAGAGCCCACCCACTACTACCAGACCTCGTAAGGATAAGTAATTACATTTGCTTTTAAATTTGTAACTTCTTTTTAATTTTTTATACTTACTTATTTTATTAGTTCATATGTATGGATGTTTTGCCTTAATGTATATGTGTACACCATGTATGTGCCTGGTGCTTGGCAGCCAGAAGAGCTCACTAAATCCCCTTTGTCTGGAGTTACAGAAGGTTGTGCGCTGCCATGTGGATGCTGGGTATTGAACACAGGTCCTCTGGAAAAGATACAAGTGCTCTTAATCACTGAGCCAACTTCCCAGCACCATTAACTACCTCTTATTACCTCTTAAAGGCTCCATCTTCCAACACTTTCACACTGGGGATTAGTGTGAGCTAGTGTGGAGGGCAGTGTGAGAATCCCCAGCTCCACCAATACACTTCAGAAGGTACACAAACTCTCAAACCATCAAGGTGTCCAAAAGAGGATCTATTTGAACATGAAATCGCCAAGAATTGTGACCAGATTAGTGTTAATAAAAGTCATGATCATTTACACAGTGGGAAGTAAGAAGGAAGGAATAAATATTTCAAGGATTTGGCCAAAGTGGAGAAGAACCCCTACATGGGAATTCACTATTTAGAAAAGATAATTCATGAAATTAGAACAGAGAGGATGCAGTGTTCCATAAATAACACTGAACAACTGTCTACCCATTTGGAAAACAATAAAAGCTGACCCCTGACTCACACTGCCTACATTCACTTTCAAACAATTTGGGGAAAAAAAAAAAAACCTACACATTAGTTACTCAAAGAAAATGAACTAGAATGTTCTATAATATTGGGGTGAAAATGTTTTCCTAAATTAGAAATGAAATCATGAGCAATTGTTAATTTATTGTGTGGAGTCATATGTTGGTTATCAGTCTAAGAACTTTTAATGTGTATGGATTTGGACTAAAGAGATGGCTCAGAGGTTAAGAGAACTTACTGCTCTTCCAAAGGACTTCGGTTTGGTTCCTAGGACTTGGGTTCAGTTCCTAGCACCCACCCACATAATGGCTCACAAGCATCTGTAACCCCAGTTCCAGGATACCCAATACCCTCTCTGGTCTCTGTGGGCTCCTACACACACATGGGGCACATAAATCACATAGGCACATACACAGAAATAAAATAAACTTTTAAATTAAAAAATACTTATTTTTATACATGTATGTGTATACCTGTCTGTCTGTGTACCACATGTATGTGCCTCTCACAAAAGACATCTGATCCCTTAGAAATGGAGTTACAGATTATTGTGAGCCATTATTTGGGTGCTGGGAACTGAACCTGGATCTTTTGAAGAGCAGAAAGTACTTTTGACCACTGAGCCATCTCTTTAGCCTCCAATAAACAACTCTTTTAAAAAGATACTTAATATGTATGTAGCCACTTAATCCAAATACAAATTAATACAAATTGTCAGTTGCCATGTATGTATAGAGAATGT
>NC_034595.1:71463030-71475236 GCF_900095145.1 Mus pahari
ACTCACTTGGTAGACCAGGCTGGCCTCGAACTCAGAAATCCGCCTGCCTCTGCCTCCCGAGTGCTGGGATTAAAGGCCTGCGCCACCAGGCCCGGCTCCTACATGTCTTTAATAGGGTTTAAGGATGAACAATGTGAGAGGAAATATATGAACTGTAAAGTTTTAACTTTTTTTTTAGAAAAATGCCTTTATTGAGGTATGATTGACATACAATAAACTATACATATTTAAAGTACAAAATTTGATGAGTTTTGACATAAGCACACACCTGTGAAACAGCCACAATCAAAAATGAACATCTCCATCACCCCTAAAAGTTATTTATAATTCTCCAGCCGATGATTTCCATGTCATACAGACACAAGGAGTTCCTACACACCAATAAGGCAAGAACATAAATGAAAAAAAAAAATGAGGTAAAAGTGGTGCGCACTCTTAATCTCAGCACTCAGGAGGCAAAAGCAAGTAGATCTCTATGAGTTCAAGGTCAGACTGGTCTACATAGTGAATTCCAGGACAGCTAGAGTTACATAGTGAGATCTCAAAAAAAAAAAAAAAAAAAAATAGAATCTAAAAGTGCATCCGTGGTGACTGTGGGGGAGGTACATCCGCATGGTGAGGTGGCACCTAAGTGGAAAGAGTTGAGGAGGGATTGTTTTTCCAAAGTGAGGGGGCTGACACACAACTTCTGATACCCTGTAGTAATAGGTATTTACATGCATCCTTCTTCTTGTTGTTGTTGTTGCTGCTGCTGTTCTGAGACACAGTCTCACTATGTAGCCCTGGTTTACCAAGAAATCACGATGTAGATCAAGTTGGCCTCCAACTCATAAGAGATCTGCCTGCCTCTGTTTCTCAATTGCTGGGATTAAGGCCTGTATTGCCATGCCTAGACTGTGTGGTTTTGTTGTTTTGTTTTTTGTTTGGGTTTTTTTTTGTTTTTTTGTTTTTTTTTTGGAATATAGTAGATATTCTCTATGTCTAAATACACAAACTTCCTTCTTAACAACTCAGTTTTTTAAGCCTCTGTCCAGCAATTGTAACACAATTATGACAATGTCTAGTGCTCTTGGGGTCTCCCAGGTCTCTGTCGCCACTGGACCACCTGCAGTTATCCGCCAAGCCTACCTTTCTGTTTACACTAATCAGTCCTTCTAAACCCAGCCCCCTGCAGGCGCTAAGATCCACAGGCAGTAATCTTCAGATCCACCAGAGCTGCTCACCTGTGCCTTGTCTCCACCGCCTGCTGAGAAGACCGTTTGTCCCAGAAGACAACATCCTTTGGACCCACCTACATCTACTGACATTCATCTGTGCCCTGATCCTTGGACCCGCCTTCAAAGACTGGGGGTTGGGGACTGGGGTTTTTTTTCCCCACACTATATAAACTGAGTTTCTACATTAAACTTCGAGCTTTGATCAGTAAAATATTGTCTTGGCTCCATTTTTCTCTCACACATTCCATTTCAGGCCAGCCCGCCTCTCAGAATGAACCCAAACCAGATTAAAGTGAGTTTTGTCAGAAACTCACATAGTGCCACATTTTAATTAAGACAACACTGAAACATTGATGTTGGGGGCTTCCCAAATTTCCATCAAGGACTGATTCACGTTTAAAATGATGTGAATATATTCTGGGCCATCATCTATTGCTCTAGTTTCATTTCTGTTGCTATGATAAATTACCCCAATAAAAAGCAACTTAGGGGAGAGTATCTATTTAGCTCACAATTTCATATTACAATCCATCATTATAGGGAAGTCAAGGCAGGAGCTTAAGACAGCTGGTCACATCATATTCACAGTGAAGAACAGAGAGAAACAAAAGCATATATGGTCCTGTACTTGCTTGCTTGCTTTTGCTCGTGTAAATTCAGGACCCTCTGCTTAGGGAATGGTGCTGCCCACAGTTGGCTTCCCACATCAGTTAACTTAAGACAATCCCATAGTTATGCCCATGTGCCAATCCAATATAGATAACCCCTCACTGAAACTTGCTTCTCAGTAACTGTAGGTTGTGTCAATTAATGATTAAAGCTTACTATCACACGTGCCTATTAAAAATAATAAGGAAGATTTCTATGCACTAACAGGAAAAAGCAGAGCCTTGCTTTTATTTTTTTTTAACTCTGCATGTGAAAGATTTTTTTTATCTTTTACTCTTTGAACTTTTGAATTATTTCAATATTAACAAGGAGTTTAAAAATACATGAAAATGAAAAAACTATTGCATGCTTGTGGGTAAACAAATTCATGCAATATAAGACCAAAGAAGCTGTGCATATTCTTGCCTCGTTTACTAATTCATGAAATGAGCTAAGTGCTAATGTGGGCCAGACATGAGCAAAATACTGTCTCCATCCCCATAGAGCTTGCCCTCTATTTAAGAAGACAAGGCAAGCCAGGTGTGGGTGGTTCATGCCTTTAACCCCAGCACTTGGGAGGCAGAGGCAGGAGGATCTTTGTGAGTTTGAGGCCAGCCTGGTCTAGAGTGAGCTCCAGGATAGAGAGAACCTGTCTGGGAAAAAAAAAAAAAAAGGAAAAAGAAGAAAAGCAAAGCAAGCATTGATGAGGCAGGGGTTAGAACGTCCTCTGGTGGAGAGTGAAGGCTAAGGAAGGGTTAACAACGTGGCAGGTACAGAGAGGGAACAACAGGAAATGGTGCTCCTGAAGGTTGTGTTGGTGGGTAGGATAGGTGTGTGGTACACAGGCGATCTAGAAAGAAAACCAGGAATGGAAAGTGGCTCCGAGATGGGTTACATGTAAGAAGACAAGTGGGGAAAGGGGGTGCCTGGATTTTCAAACTCTGGTAACCTCAGAGCTGCATCATTTCTGGCCAGGAAAGCTCATCCTTGTTAGGTAGACAGTTTGATGCATTTAAAAAATGTGTAGCCGTGAGACCACAACCACAGTCAAGTCATAGGGCATGTCTATGACCCCAGCATGTTTCCTTAGCCTCAAAATCCCTACCCCTGCCAGCCTTTACAGTCACTGATCAGCTTGCTATTGCTATACTGTGTATCATCTATAGCCTTCAAAAAATGGTTTCCTCACTCTATAAAAAGAAAGCTTTGGAGATCAACCCATGCAGATATATATCTGTTGGTGTCATAACCAGTGTTCTATCGCTGTGAAGAAACACTGTGATCAAGGTAACTTTTATAAAAGAAAGCATTTAATTGGAGCTGGCTTACAGTTTCAGAAGTTAGTCCATTATTATAAAGGTGGGAAGCATGGCAGCATAAAGGCAGACATGGTGCTGGAGAAGCAGCTGAGGATCTTTTGCATCCAGATCCACAGGCAGCAGGACGAGACAGAGCCTCAAGGCCTGACTTGAGCCCTTAAAACCTCAAAGCCCACATCCAGTGACACATTTCCTCTAACAAGGCCACACCTACTTCAACAAGGCCACACCTCCTAATCCTTTCAAGCAATGCCAAGTGACCAAGTGACCAAGCACTCATCCTATGAGCCTGTGGGGCCATTCTTCAAACCACCACAGTTGGTATCTTTGGCGATTAATGGCAAATTTGACTAGGTGTAGAATTATAATGGAACTATTTCTGGACCTATCTATGAGGTTGTTTCTAGAAAAAAACAGAATGGAAAAGGGAAGGGTGACCTTGAATGTCGTCATCATTGCCTCACGGACTGGGGTCTTTGATTGAGTGGAAGGAAAGGGCAGCTGACATCAGCACCCACCTCTTTTTCCTGACCAAGTCCACTGTGCTAAGCCACCTCATGCTCAGGCTATAAGCCATCCCCAGCACGATGAACCCTGTCTCTGCTTCACCCGAGTCATGATAGCCTATTCCACCTCAAGTTGCTCTTGTCCAGTATTTGGTCACAGGTAGGAAAAACTAAGACCATGCACACTGGCTGAGATCTGCTCCCCTGCATCACAAATAATGAATTTGGTGACACAGTTGGACTTCTCTGTCAGTCTGTTTTCAGTTTGGGACTAAGATGGAAGCTTCCGGGGACACTATGGACCTGTCTTCCTATGGTTCTGTCATTTCATTTCTCCTGAGTAAATACCTGAGAGTGGAATTGTTGGATCAGATATAAAGAGTGTAAGAAGCTACCACGCTGACTTCCAAAGTGGCTGTGCCGTATTGCACCCCACAGGGCAGAGTGTGCAAAGTCCAACGGTTCTTATTCCTACCAGCACTTGTTATCATCAGTTTAAAAACTTGATCTTCAGTTTAATTTTGCAGTTACTACTTGCTTGTTTGTTTAGTCTCTGCATGTGTACACTTAGGCATATACCATCAAGTGACTGTGGTAGTTGGAGGACAACCTGCTAGCATCAGATCTCTCCTCTTACCCTGTAGGATTCTGGAATCAAACTCACACCACCAGGCTTGGTGGCAAGTGCCTTCACCCACTGAGCCAAATCACCAGCCTTAGAACTCATTCTTATTTTAATCATGCTAGCGGGTATGTAATAATACCTCATTGAGATTGTGTTTGCTTTTCTCCAGTGATTAATGTTGAGCATATTTCTATCTGTAACTCTTCTTTAGTGAGGTGAGCCTTAGGGCTTTTAATTTACATGAAATTATTTGTAAAATTCCCAAATCTTAAGTCATAATCAAGATCTGCTTTTGAAAGTTGGGGAGTAGCAGTTTTGGCATCTCCTTTGTGTCCCAAGCTCTTGATCTTTGGGAAATTGGTTAGTCCATGATTTGCTAGTATAACAAGATATCTAAGGCAATCTAATGTGTGTGTGTGTGTGTGTGTGTGTGTGTGGTGTATATGTGTGTGTATATGTGTGTGATGTGTGTGTGATGTGTGTATGTGTATATGTGTGTGTATATGTGTGTGTGTGTGTGTGTGTGAGAGAGAGAGAGAGAGAGAGAGAGAGAGAGAGAGAGAGAGAGAAACTAGTTCATAATTCGCAAGTTCAAAGGCATCACTCTAGTATCAACATAGCTTCCATGAGAACCTTATGATCTATGATGTCACAACTGCAGAGAATACTTGCTAAGGAAGTAGGAGTCTAGTGGGACCAGACATAGGACTCCTAACTTCTCCCAGATCTGGTCCCCCACTTCACATCCTTTTTGAAAAAATATCTCCCTTAGTCAGGTTTGAGCTGTGCATGAGTATGGAGCCATCCATACTAGGAGCCATCCTAGTGTGGTGCGTGGTTACCTGACTAGGTCAACACCCTTAAAGGAAACCAACTCTCCCTCTCCCAGTGGCTGCCAACTGTTGGCAGCTTCTCAGGGGTGGGGGGGCTCACAAATCCTCCCCACTTCATGTTAAATGTTAACTGGCTTGATCTTATGCAGTCTCATGCAGGCGACGGCAACGGCTATTAGTTCACAAATGCAATGGTCCTGTCGTGTCTGGAAGATAGTTTTGCTTCGATCCTTCCTGATCTCTGGCTCTTACAACCTTTCTGCCCCCTTGTCCATGATGTTCACCAGGCTCAGACTTTTCAAACCTCTCCAGAGAACTAACTGCAGTGCTACGAGAAATAACCTTAAGCCCCTCCAAAGGAACACCCTCACTGAACTCTCACTAGCCTCCCCCCACCCCTGCCAGAGAGTTCTACACTGTCTCCTAATCCTAACACCTTGGAAAACAAGCCCCAACATCTGAACCTTTGTGTGGGCATACCCCATCATTTCTAAGCCCTAGCAAGAGACCACTGTGGAACAGTGTTCCAATCACAGACTAGCACTTTGCCAGCCACCAGCTGCCAGTCTCCAGGGATGGCACCCACACAGAATCTGGACTGATGCTGAATGATCAATAAAACACAGCAGGACTGTGACTTGAACTGAGTCAGGATATACAAAGCTCCACTTTGATCCTTTAGCAGGTTCTGGAACCTACCTGTGGGTTGCATATCAGATATTTATGTTTGGATTCCTAACTAACAAAATTATAGTTATGAAGTAGCAACGAAGTAATTTTATGGTTGGGGGTCACCACAACAGGAGGAACTGTGTTAAAAGGTCACAGCATTTGGAAGGTTGAGAACCACAGTCTAGGAGAAGCCAGCTGCCAGTTAAAAAGCCCAGCTGTGCTAAAATCATTCTACAATGAAAAAGCCCACACAGCCTTGCAGAGAAGTCTCATGGAGAGGCAGCCCATGCTATTCCAGCTGTTGCAACGAGTCTCCTCATGTGTAAGAGAGGAAAGAAAGGGAAGACATCTTAAATATCTATTCCCATGCCATCTTTGGAGGCACTAGCTCCAGGTGCCCACAAACCACAGCCCTAACAGGGTCCTCAAAATCAACCCCAGAGCCATAATAAACCCCTACATTTAAGAGAGTTGTATGATGTTCCCATAGTAACCAGGACTGAGATGGGTAATGGTATGGCTTGGGGGCCTTCTGACTTGGGAAGATGGCAGGCCATCCTTGAGATGGAGAACAAGACAGAGGGCTGCTGTCTGCTGTCACGTTCCTTCTACATTCAAATTCCCCATCCTTACATGATCTGTGCCAGAATCGTGGGTGGCTACAAGCAATCGGAGACTGGCAAGAAACAGGAACTGGGAAAGTCAAAGCAGATGCCAGGCCCAGGAATGAGCCCAACTCCAACAAGATAATGAGAACCGTGATTCCTTGCAGCCCACAGCCCTTCACAGTTTCTAGAGCACCCCAAAAGGCCCTCTCCTATTTGACTTGTCACCCAGATGAGAGCCACATGGTGACTCCATTTAACTGGAAAAAGAAGGCTCAGCAAGAGCTTAGGGTAGGACTGGTAGAGAGCCCAGTCCAGGCTCACAGAGCACTGAGATGAGAGACTGGCTCAGCCCTGACTTGGGTCTGGGCTGGGGTTTTAAGCCCCTTTGTATAAGGAGCTGGTGTGTGGCTCAGTATTGGAGGACTTCCCTGGCATACACAGACCCTGTGTGTGAATCTCAGCACAGATAGTTGGGATTGGTAAAGAAGAGGCCCAGGGCTCTTTGCTGTGTACCTGACATTAGGCCAAGTCCTTCCGGGGTTGTGCATTTACTCTACCTGAGCCTTTAAGCAGGTTTGATTATTATCACTTTACAACAGGACTCCAGTGCCAGCACTCATCACATACCGGTACCAATGCTCTGGATAGGTTGACTGCCTGGAGAAGAGGTGGCTGTGTGAGGCCTGTGGTTCAGAGCAGCAGGCCTTGGACCCACCCACAAGTCTAGATCCCATGGCAGGTCCTGACCAGCATGTACTGGCAGCCTCCTCCCACCTCACTTTGCCATTTATTAGTTTGGGGATAGGCATGTGGCGAGGAGCCTGTTGGACAAGGCTGTGAGGAGGATTTCTCACTCCAAAAAGACCTAAAAGGAGTGTCTTTTCTTTCTACTGGACACACACTGTCTAGATGAGATACTTGGGTCTGAGTAGCCTGAAAACAAAGTCAACTGTTGATCAAATTCCTTCCCAGGGGATGACATAAACAATGTATACCCCTCCTCCTAAGATTTCAATGACAAACCAAGGTCCGACTCCAAGTACGTTCACTCTGGGGAACCTGTGAGTTTACTGGGGGTTTGGGTGTTCCTTCCACAAAAGGCGGCACCAGAAAGTCTTTCTGCAGCGGAGCTGATGGTGTCCCCACAGCCACACTAATGGAGTACTCTGCCTCTTGTCTTCTGAAGCCTTCCCATGCCACCATGCCTGACCACTCCTTGCCACCAGAGGACTTGTGTAGGTTTCAAAGTTCTTTAGCAAACCACCTAGAGTCTCTCACGGGAGTCGCTCTGGCCATGACTCCGGTCCACACTGTTAGATTAAGTAAGCTCTGTGTGCAGACCCCTCTCCTGAACCCAACACTAGAAATGCCTCCTTGAGACAACGGCCCTACCTTCTGAAAACAGCAGATGGCCTAGCTGTCTGGGCCCTGAGTCTTACAAAGACATTGAGCCATCCCCATCCTGAATGTTACCACATTGTCTCTGGCCTCTGCATTGTCCTCTCCTTATGACTAACTGCCTTGGGCATTCACGCTCACTAGGAAGTTCTCTCCACTCTCACCTTTTAGGTCACTCCAGCTCCCTAGGAAAGTTCCCCCTGAATTCTAACCAGCCAGAGTTAGCATAGCCTCAGGCATCTTCTCTACCTTAAGAGGGTGTGTGTGTGTGTGTGTGTGTGTGTGTGTGTGTGTGTGTGTGTGTGCTGCATTGCTAAACTCTATCTCCTCCAGTGCTCCTCCTTTGGCTATGTGGAAGACTTGCCTGCACCCAGCACCCAGCCCCCAGCCTAGACTTTGCCTTTAGTCTCCATCTCTCTTTTGGTTTGTCTCCCCTTAATGTTCTGCCCAGATCGTAGACTTATACCCCAAACTATCTTTCCCAAATCTGCTCTTCTTTTCTTTCTGCTGGTGAGGGGTGTAATCAAGCCACCCCGACATTCAACTTAGGACCCCACAACATATTCCCCAGCTGATACATGAAAACTGTATCCTAGTCACATATAGATGTCATCAACTCCACAGCTCCCCACATCTTGATTCCACGGCAGGCACACTAGATTCCTATGACCTGATACTCACACCCCCACAAAGCCCTTGAACATTGCAGAGGATTGTTTCAGGCATACAGACCACAGAGCCCTAGAGAGGCATACAGAGCTCACAGCCCACAGCATCCCAGCAAGTCACATGGGATGATAAATGCATGTGCACACCCATGCACACACAGTGCTATGACATGCTCTGAACAAGGGGTGTGTCCTGGGGAAATGAAACATCATAAAATCCAATCATCTCGAACCCAGACCTGAGAGCCGAGCCCATTAATCTTACTGGGGAGAAAGGCTGGAGTTGCCTTTCCCTATTCCTGATAGCCTGTGATTTGTGCCTGCTCTGTGGGCCCTGGTGCCATAATTTATCCTTGGTGCCCACAGGATGACTGCCCAGACTGGCATTCTTCCTGACACAGACTCCAGGCTTGTCCACTCCTGTCATTCTAGCTTTCAGGGGGTCCAGCCATTGTACAAAGACTGTGTACATGCAAGCTTGCAGTGGATCTCACAGATGCTCACATCAACTGATACCTCTTCCAGGATCCCCTGTGCTGAACACTTACTTGTCCAAGGAACTTCTAGAAAACCTGCTTTGTAACTCACTCTCTCAAGGTAGAATTCAAGCCACCTTAAACAAACCGGCACAGAGGATCCAAAGGCCACAGCCTGCACACCAATTGTAAGATTTCAGCCTCTTCCAGCACAGGTGATCCAGAAGCTTCTGCTGACGCAGCACAGCTGCCCTCCCCCACAAGCTCTAACATACTTCATATACACTGCCTGTGGGGGCTCTGGCTCTGAAGAGCACAGAAGGTCTCCAGACCATGCCTAAGACCAGTGCTTACTCCCGGCAGTAGGAATGTGAGCGAGCATGGCCGAATGGCTTATTTATATGTTACTGTGGTGTTATGGAGGTCTTGGGGGACAGTGGCTGCTAAAATAACCATAGTGGTGAGGTCTCAAGTTACAAGGCAATATGCTCTTAACACCAAAAACAGACACAGTTTGATCTTGGTTGCTAAGACCTGGCTGCAAGATTCCCAACACACATAACACTTTCTGGAAAGGGCTTTAAAATTATTTATCCTTAACTTTTTATTTTAACTGTTTGTATGGATATGTATGGGTATGTACACTTGAATGCAGATGTTGAGAAAAGCCAAGGATGTTGGATGCCACTGGAGCTGGAGTTATAGGTGGTTATGAGCCACCTGATGTAATACTGGGACTCGAACTCCAATCCTCAGGAAGAGAGGCACATGCACTGAACCACTGAGCCATTTTTCCAGCCCTTCTGGGATGAGAGTTTGGTGATAGTACTGGGTGTGGCCCAGTTCAGCTAACATCACTGCACCTGCAGGACAAGCAGGATCACCAGGAGGGAGCCTTGGGGACTTCCATTCAGAACTGCTCTTCTCACCTGTTGACTCCCCTCTCTCTCATGGAACAGTACTTATACACCTTTCTCCCCTCTCTAGTCTTCACTGGGGCTCTGATCAGATGAACAAGTGTTCACCTGACCGTTGATAACTTCAATTGTCAACTCTACATACCTGGGAATTGAGAATCACCTCCATCTGGTTGTCACGTGAGTATCTCCATGATAGCTAGTTGATGTAAGAGAACCCAGCCCCTTTTGGTTGGTGAGCCTGGGCTATACTTGAAAGGTAGCTGATCTCTTAAGCCTGGAAGCAATACAGAATAAGCAATGTTCTCCACTGGTTTCTGCTTCAAGCTCCAGCCTTGAGTTCCTGCCTTGGCTTTCCTTGATGATGGACTATAGTCTGTAAGCTAATTTCCTCCCCAGTTTTCTTTTGGTTGCAGTGTTTTTCCCTGGAACAGAAAGCAAACTAGAACACTGACCAATCATTTGAAAAACGATAATGCTAGAACTGTGCCTTGCTCTTTGCACCAAAATAAACTCAAAAGGGTAAAAGCATGAAGTAGGGGGTGGGGGGAAAGCAAAGAATTACCGTGGACAAGCACACTAAAGCAAAGTGTGCATCCAGAGTTTAGAAAAGAGGCCTTTCTCTAACACAACATGAAATACAAAAGTTGCAAAGAGAAAAGCCTGGCAGTCTTCACCACATTAAAAAAAAGAAAGAAAATCAAGTACTTATGAAGGACAAGAAATAAATAAGGTTGAAAGTCAGGATGAAGTAGAAAAAGATTAGAGAGATGATCTCTAATATGCAAAACAGCTCCCAGGAATAAGAAAAAAAGACAAATGCTCCAGTGGAGAAGTGGGCCAAGCACATGATCAGACGCCTCAGGGATGCGATGTGAATGTCTGCTGAGACCTGAGTTCAAGTCCACATGCTGGTTCACCACTGATCAAAGAAAACAAACAAGAAAGGGAGGTCCACCGTCACCTAACGAATGCAGAAACCTGTCTTTGTTGTCAAAGGGGGCAAGGGTACTTTTGATCGGCAATGGCATAAAGAAAGGCGCTGTCCCCCACACTGCTGGCACTATGGAGAGAAAGACATATATGCAGGTTCAGTGTTTCTGAGGGTCAGCCATTCAGTTCATCCATGCAGGCAAATGCATAGTGCCCTCACGGAGCCATAGACAGCTTTCTAGGTGCTTTGCATGCAACTGTCCATTTAATCCTAACACTAAACTCATTAATAAATCTTATTATGTTCCATGTCACCTGTGTGTGTGGAGATCAGGACAATTTACAGGAGTTGGTTCTCTCCTGCCATCATGTAGGGTTCCAGGGATCAAACTCAGGTCACCAGTCTTGGTGGCAAGTTCCTTTATCTGCTAAGCCATCTTGCCAGCCTACTATCATCCCCATTTTAGAGATAAGAAAACTGAAACTGATAGACACAATTTACTGGAGACCTTTGCTAAGCAGTGGTAACATCGGCTTTGAAATCTCAGGCACCTGGCTCTATGAGACTTTTCTATGGCAAAATGTAAAAACTATGCCAACCCTTTGTCTAGAAATTTTATTTCTGGAAATGAATCTTAAGGAGTTAACTAGGCAAGTGCACAGAGATAAAGAGGTAAGAATGTTGCCCTCTGTGTCAAATATGTCCATGATAAGATGGGAACATTTTCAAAGCTCATCGATAAGAGATCCATTGACTAAATTATGTTATTTCCATAAGACAGAATGCTACGCAACCATTAAAAAGCCTGATGTATATTTATATTCGCTGATATGGAAAGATTTCCACAACATATTGTTGAGTGGAAAAGCAGGTTGCAAAACAGCATGCCTAGTATGATCCCATTTAGGTAAAATTATATATATATCACTCAAGATCGGAGACGATGCTCACCAAAATGCGAAAGGTTATTATCTTGACGGGGATTTCAGGGAATTTGTATTTTTTCTTTTCTTCCTTTCTTATGTTGTTTGGATTTTGTACAGCGAGCATATATTATCTTTGTAAACAGAAAAGGCAATTTTAAAAAATAAGCCTCTTGGGATTGGCGGCTCCTTCCTTGGTTCCCTTGGTTCGCACAAAGCTTTGTTCTGCAGCCTAGAAGGTGAGCCTACTGTGTGTGGGGCCTGGAGTAGGAGGACAAAAGGAGAAGCAGGTACCTAGAAGGTATTGGGTAGAGACAGGATCACAGCAGGAAACACAGGGAGAGAGATTGTACATTTGCAGATGTGCTTGGTGACAGGCAATGGGCCCAGGCAGGGAGGCAGGGAGGGAAAGAGGCAGGGAGGGAAGAGGGAGGCAGGGAGGGAGTCCAGGAGGGAGGGAGG
>NC_034595.1:71475341-71479690 GCF_900095145.1 Mus pahari
GGGAGGGAGGGAGACATGGAGGGAGACAGGGAGGGAAGGAGGGAGGGAGGGAGGGAGGGAAGGAGAGAGGCATGGAGACAGGGAGGCAGGGAGGGAGGGAGGAAGGGAGGGAGTCCAGAAGGGAGGGAAGCATGTAGGGAGAGAGGCAGGAAGAGAGGCAGGAAGGGAAGGAAGGAGGGAGGCAGGGAGGGAGGCAAAGAGAGAGGCAGGGAGATGAGGCAGGCTGAACTAGCCAGGAGCAAAGACCAGAATGTGCAGACACAGGTACTTGGTATGGGTGCCATGTCCTGGCTCCCAGGTTGGCTAATGCTGTCCTGTTAATGAAGTGAGTGATTAATAGCCAGGGGGATAGAGAGCTGGTGTATGAGATTAATCCCAGCTAATGAATCCATTGTTAACGGCATTAAATAGCAACAGGGGGGAGGGGAGGCGGCCTCCTTGCTCTTCTCAGCACTTCAGGTCTCAGGGGGAGGACGGCTCCTGGCTCCTGGCTCCTGGCAGAACGCGTCTATGGGAGCCCCAAAGCTTCCTCACACCCTCACCTGCACCATGCTGCTCAGCTTCTGTGCCGGCAGAGAAGACTCGCTGGCCCCTGTCCTGTCCCTAAGGCTGTGCCCCATGTGTGTGATGCCACGCCAGGTTCTGACCATCAGGACACACTCCCTTCCGGGGCAGGCTGAGTGGCAATGTCTCAGGAGACATGGGCTGCAGGGCCAGAGTCTACGGGGAAGCTGTCACTGGTCACTAAAGGCAGGAGACCAGGGACAAGAACCAGCAGGGGCAAAGGTGGTTTCCCCATAACCATAAGTTGGAGAAAAGGTGACAATGACAGCAAAAGATCTTAGAAGATCTTAGAAGGGTTGGGATGGGGTGACCCTGGAGTACACTGTCTCTCCTGTGGAACCTGATAGCAGGCATCCTGAAGCAAGTACCGGCTCCGGCTCCAGGATGGAGCCCACTTCTATCTTTCTCCCACCTGAACACCTGGACCCCCATGAGCCTGAAGAGAACTGGATCACCCCTGCCTGTCCAGAAATGCTGCAGGCATCCAGCAACATTTTCTTACTGCACCTGTCTGGGAACTTGTCCAGAGTGACCAAAGATGTGACTTGCTTGTCTTCATAATGACCTCAGGCACACAGAGAGTGTTCCCATTTTACAGATAGGGACACTGAGGTTTGAAAGCCATCACTGTCTGATTCATGATCACAGAGCAAATTAGTGTTCATGCTTAGACTTGAAACCAATTTGAGCTGACTCCAAAGTCCAGGTACTTTCTGCAGATCCTTTCTGTTCTTACCCTGTAAAGGGGGCCCACAAAATGTCCCTGTGTTCACACTGGCACTACCAGGCGACCTGCCAGATGTGGAACTTTTGACTTCAGGGTCTCAGTAGTTAAAGCCCTGGCCATGTAAACACGAAGAGCAGAGTTCAGATACCCAGAATTCAGGTAAATGTCAGGTGGGCGTGGTGACCAGCTTATAATTCCAGCCTTGGAAGGCAGAAACAAGCGAGCAAGCTGACTAGTGAGTCTGGATGCATCAGCAATCCTTAGGTCTGATTAAAAGATACTGCCTCAGCAGGGCAGTGGTGGCGCATGCCTTTAAATTCAGCACTTGGGAGGAAGAGACAGGCAGATTTCTGAGTTGGAGGCCAGCCTGGGCTACAGAGTAAGTTCCAGGTTAGCCAGGGCTACACAGAGAAACCCTGCCTCGAAAAACAAAAACAAACAAACAAAAAAAAACCCCAGATGCTGCCTCTAAAGAATAAGGTAGAAGAGATGGAGGAAGACTCTTGACAGCAACCTCTGACACACACACACACACACACACACACACACACACGCAAGAGAAGAAGGGGAGAAAAGAAATACAATTCATATTCTAGGAATGTGGCTCCGCATTTCGTAGCACACACAAAGCTCTGGGTTTGCTCTCTAGGCAACACTAAATGGGCGTGGCTCCTTGATGGCACTCAGGAGGTGGAGCAAGGTCAGAAGTTCAAGATCATTCTTGGTTACAAAGCAAATCTGAGTCCAGCCTTGGGTATTTGATGTTCCATCTGTATTTTCCTTCCTCAAGAAGAGGAGTGGAGGTGGAGGTGGAGGTGGAGATGGAGGCAAAGAAGGGGAGGGGACGGGGGAGGGGGAGGAATGCAGTTGAGGTTCTGGGGTCTTGCCCAGCCAACCTGTGTTAACAACCCTGGATGATTCTGAGGCTCACCATCACAGTACTTGCTGTTTCCCTCCTGGGGTAGCAGGAGACCTTCCAGGGAGAACCCCATAAGTCATCAGAGTCTCTGGCTCCTCTCACCTACCACTGAAGCGGAAGCTCTTGTGCAGCCGATCTCCTGCCTGCACCTCCCTCCGGTGATATCATCCCACCCGGTGGCTTTCAACAACACTTTTACACTGACAGCTCCCCAATTTATATCTTCAGTACTGACATCTCCCCTGAACTCCCATCTCATACATCCCGCTGCCTAGCTGACATTCCTGCTTAGATGTCTAAAGCCATCTCAAAATTAAAGTCAACCCTCATTGTCCCCAAATCTGTCCTTCCTCCCAGCTCTGTCTTCGCAAAACAGCACCCACATTCACACCGTCACTATGGCCTGGAGTCACACGGAGTCAGCCTTGGCTTCTCTCTCTTGGTCTCAGAGCCACATTCAGTCTCACAGGAACCGCTGTCGTCTCTATGTTTGAAATAAACTTCAGGGCTGACTTCTGTTTACAATCCGAGGCTCCCACTGTGCTCCGCACTGCCACTCCCCTCTCACCAGGCTTGTACAGAGGCTTCCCAATTAACCCTTTACCTCCAGTCTTGCCGCCCATGACCTATCTGCACTTTGTGGTCAAAGGGATAATTTGCAACTGTGGAACTGCGATCCTGTCCCAGTTAAGCCAACACGATGTAGAATCACTTCCTCAGCTTCCTAAAACCTTCCGAGCCCCCTCCCCCCCAATTCCATTCCTCGCCCACAAGCAGTCATCCTCTTGTCAGCCTTGATCACAGCAGGCAGGCTCCCACCCCAGGGCCTTTGCCTGCCTCTGCTCAGGATAGGCCCCATCACTTCTCCGTGGAGTCTTCTGATGGAAAACCAGAGCACCTCGTTTCTTTGGCTTCTGCACAGTTCTGCAAGTTCTGCACAGCATTTGTTACTCAACATGATTTGGCTTTGACCATCTCTCTTCCAGACTCTGTACTCCATGAGGTCAGGATTTTTCAACCACTTACCAACTAGAGTAGTGTCTATCATGGAAGCTGCCCAATACATATTTGCTGAGGGGATGGATGGGTGGGTGGGTGGATGGATGGGTGGATGGATGGATGGTGGGTGCATGGATGGATGGATGGATGGATGGATGAATGGATGGTGGGTGGGTGGATGGATGGATAGGTGGGTGAGGATATGGATGGATCAATTGGTGGGTGGGTGGATGAGTAAATGATTAATGGAGGGCTGAATGAAAGATGGATGGATGGATGTATGGATGGGTGGGTGGTGAATGGATGGGCAAGTGGGTGAATGAATTTCCCTGAACTTCTTATTCTTATTCTTCCCCATAAATATAGGCATATATATCTCTTAAAATATCTGTGAAGACTAGATAAACACATTAAAACACCCAGCTCATGACTGGCATAGTATGGATCATAGGGAAAGGTTTTTGACTAGTTTTGCTTTTTGCAATAGTATCAATTGTAGCAGAGGCTAGCCTATGTAGCCAACTTGTTGTTCGTTTTTATCTAACTTTCCTTTGCTTGTTTCAGACTCTCTCCTCTCTCGGTGTCACCTGCCACCTCACAGGCAAGGTTTGACCTGGCCTGGCTGACTAGAGTTTGCTAAGGGCTGGCACATAGCGAAACTATTGTCGTTGTCCCTGTGTTAATGTGCTATAGCCTCCTCTACATTGGTATCAGTCTCCAGACCCATCGAGTAAGCTATGCACCGTCACACCTCTGGATAGGACACTAATAATGAATGGTGTGTCCAGGGCGTGTCCATGAAGGGAGTCAGCCACCTGCCCTCTGCTGCCCGTTCTTGCCTCCTCCTCCTATGTCTGTCAGGACCCTGTTCTTGCAGGTCACCTACTCACTTCTGAGTACCCACTTCTGCCCATTGCCCATCTCTTCAGTCTGCTCTTTCTTTTCTTGGCAATGCATCTTTGAGACTGTGCATATGTACTCCTCTTTAAGATCTCTGAGACCACGGCTGCATATCTTCCATTACCTCTCTTGGTGGACATTGGGGTTGTACTGGATAGCTTTGTGTCAACTTGACACAGCTGGAGTTATCACAGAGAAAGGAGCTTCAGTTGGGGAAATGCCTCCATGAGATCCAGCTGT
>NC_034595.1:71479838-71505123 GCF_900095145.1 Mus pahari
GGGGAGGCAAGCCAGTAAAGAACATCCCTCTATGGCTTCTGCATCAGCTCCTGCTTTCTGACCTNCTTGAGTTCCAGTCCTGCATCCTTGGGTGATCAACAGCAGTATGGAAATGTAAGCTGAATAAACACTTTCCTCCCCAAACTGCTTCTTGGTCATGATGTTTGTGCAGGAATAGAAACCCTGACTAAGACAGGGGTGAAGTCCAGATGTTCTTTGTCAGAGAAAACTTTACAACCACTGCCCCTGTGTGCATGCCTGTGAACATGTGCTTCTACAGGAGAGGACACTCGAGGTGCTGAAGTAGCTCAAGGCTCAAGCATTTGGCCAGCATGGACAAGGCTGTGCATCCCATTCTCAGCACCACAAAATAAGTGGAGTCCCAGGGAAGAAAGCTCCTGCAAAACTTGCTGGGCTAATTTACACTCTGCCAGTGGCATGACACATTGACCCTGTACGTCATCTTCATGGGAACCAGAGAGGCAGTGGCACTGGTACCTCTTACAGGTGAAGTTTGGAATTCAACCCCATCTGGGGTTCATGCTCAGGTCTAGTCCTTCCTGTAAGAACAAGACAAGTCCCCAGACCCCACAAGCAGCAGAATGGGTACATATATGTTAAGGAGTCTTAGAGGACTTGTGAGCATAAAAGGAGACTGGGGGGTCTTCAGGGTGGAGGTGGGGAGTCTAGAGGTCAGGACACCTAGTGGGGCTCAAAAGCCTGAGGAAGGGCTTTCTTCCCACTCCTTCCATGGCTCAGAGGAGCCTGGGCTCAGGCTGAGAAGCAGGGCTGCTATGTTGCCATGGAAACAGAGGGTTCCTCTCTCCCTCACAGCAGGAATCACGGTGATTGGGGGGGGGGGGTGGAGGAGGACGTTTCCCTGGCAGCACCAAGGGTTGGGGGTAGGAGGGGCTGGTCACTCCTCTCCCTCCTCTGTCCCTCTCCTTCTCTTTCAACCCCACAGCTGAGATCAGCAGGTTTGTGGTGGTGGTGCTGCTGGATGGACTGGGGAAGTAGGGAAGCAAAATCGGTGGGGGTAGGATGGGGAGTCAGGAGAGCCAGAACTGTGGAAGGTCCCTTCTCTTAGATATTCCATGCATCAGGGGCACATATGTGCTCCACGTGCTACCCAGACACTATTAGAAGACAGGTCTCCTTCACTGTCACTTAGAGTCACAGCCAGAGCCTCATACACAAACCCAGCCAAGATGCATGTGCTTATGAACTTCACACACACACACACACACACACACACACACACGTGTGCACGCACACACACACACACACACGTGTGCACGCACACACACACACACTTACACACACACATGCACGCACTTACACACACATGCATGCACTTTCATGTGTGCATGCACATCCATGCAAATACCATACACTCACATGCACTCATGCACTGGCATGTTCAAACACTGGCAGTTTTCATACTCATTCATACACTGACACACCCACCCACCCCCAGCCACCTCCACACACACACACACACACCGCATGCACCTGCTACCTGATGCACACATGTGATTCCACAGTCACGCTCACATGCAAGCAGGCGCAAGCACACTCCCTGTGTCTTTGTGAATGACTGTCAGTCTCTGAAAGCACTCTTTCTCCCTCCTCCTATCTCCTCCTACTCCCTCACTCTCCTCTGTGTCTCTCCCCTCAGTCCTCAGCCTGTCCTTGTCGGGAGTCCTGCCCTCTGGGCTGAGCCCTAGGAGAGGCTGTCGTTTGGAGAGGGCAGATTGTCGGGCACAGACAGCACTCAGCCTCCAGGAAGGGCTAAGGTTGGAGATTTTAATGCACCCCCACCCCCACCCCACCCCACCCCACCCCCGTCCAGATGATTTACTGTAAGATCCTGTGCTGGATTTAACAGCAACAAAACTTAACCCCCTCTTCAAACAAAACCCTCCTACATGCATGCCACAGTGAATATCCAAATAACTGTCTAATCGTAAGCGGCAACTGAGTAGCTGTTTACTAAGGGTTCGAGCACTAACTAGGTGCTATGCAGGGTAGCTGTTTACTGAGGGTTTGAGCACTAACTAGGTACTGTGCTGAGTAGCTGTTTACTGAGGGTTTGAGCACTGGGTGCTGTACTGGGTCCTCCATCCCACCTACTTCCTCTGTCAACCTCCCGCCAGGAAGATCCGATCTGCTGCCCCACAGAAAAGGAAATCGGACCTTGCACAGTGCCTATGACCTCCAAGTGACAGAGCTGTGTCTCAGAGTGAGGCCTGACAGTTTGCACAGTCAGTGCTGCATCCAGAGACATCCCCTGTATCAGCAGGTGCTGGAAAAGACACCTGCCAATCAAAGCTAGCTACTGGCCATTATTTCCCCTAAAATCCTTGGGTCATTCTCTGCCTTCCACCTGAGGACCTTTGCAGATAGTCTTTGGGTCTCTAGCACTTCTGTTTCCAAATTACCTACTTGCTCAACCTTCCGAGTCCCCCCCGCTACAAATTAAGTCTGTTAAAGGAATTATTCTGGTTTTGTCTGCCTCTTGCTCACTCCAGCCAGGCCTAGGTATCAAGTGTTTGCTACAAACACAATGGCTCATCAAGGTGTTATGTTAGACATGCTTAGAACAGAGGAATTCCTTTCTTAGATATCATTGGTTTCCTCTCTCCACTTTATGCTAAAAGTAGATCCTTCTACACTTTGGAAGGTAAAATGTTCTCTTTTGAGACAATATTTCATGTAGCCCAGGCTGGCTTCAAACTTGCTACCCAGCCAAAGATGACCTTGAACTTTTGGTTCTTCAACTCCCACCTCCAAAATGCTAGGATTATAGATGTGCATCACCATGCCTAGTTGGGGATTGAACCCAAGTCTTATCAAATGATAAGCAAGCACTCCACCAATTGAGCTACATACCCAGTCCACAAAATGTTCTTTTTAGTGAACTTGAGAAAAAAAATTTTCAAATTACCGATTCTCTGGTTTCACTGCATGTCACTCCCCGTTTCTTAGTAAGAAGGTCTGGGAACCTCTGGTTACTGATACAGCTCACCCATGGCTCTCCACCTGTGCTTCGTCACCCCCACAGTGGTCACCGTCAGATATTCTACATATCAGATATCTGCACCACTATTCACAACACTAACTAAAAAAATTACAGTTATGAAGTAACAACTACATAATTTTATGATTGTGGGTCACTACAACATGAACTGAATTAAAGAGTTGCAACATTAGAAAGGTTGAGAACCACTGACCTAATCTTAACCCCTCATTGCCACAAGATGAAGAAATGAATGCAAGACAAACCTAACTTGTCAAAGAAGTAGCTTTCTCTATGGACTGCCTAGACTTTGGGATCAAAGACTTGCTTCAAAGCCAACCAAGTCCCTGGGTTTGTGTGAGCCTCAATTTCCCCACTTGACTGTTACCTGATGGGAGAATGAAATCAGACATTGATTTGATTATCATTTGGAATCTGTGAAGAGTGAGTTGCCACAATGTGTTAGCTATCTTGGCCCACGCCCTGTTATGCCTCCCTGGCTCTTGTGTTCCAGAGGGACAAGAGCGGTCTATGGAACACTCACAGTTGCACAATGTGATCCTCTGAGACTCATCTTCAGAGAGCACAGAAGTTCATCTGTGGTTGACAGCAAGCTATGAGTTACTGCACAGAGAGGGCCGTAGAGGAACCAGCACATGGCTGACTGAAGAGAAGCGGTTACTCTTTCCTTTCCCCTCACATCTTTTTCTTCTAGCTCTGTTCTCTGAATTTCTTCAGTGGCAACTGGTTCCTTCCTTAGGGTTTGATTTTGGAAGAATCCCAAGGTCAGAGGATCAGAGAGTTAGTAATGGGACTGAAGAGGGACACCTGCAGGGACACAGAGGGGAGGGCTTCTTTCCTGTGGACCCATGCAAGCCTTGCATGGCTTCCTCTGGAGAGATAGGATTGCATCTCCCTAAATAGGGTGATCATTGTGGAAGTTCAGAGAGGAGGACTCTGGCTTCTATGGCTGCCTGTCATCTGTGCCAAGCCAGATGTCATAAACAGGATGACACAGCACCTATTCCACACCCCCATCCCTCTTAAGTGAGTGAAGCAGAGCCCTGCCTGCCTTCTGCTGCTTGCTGATGGACATAGGGGAGTTTCAAGGACAACTCAGAAGGTTCAAACTAGACAGTGACCTTGGCAGTATCTAGCCCAACTCCCTCCTTCCGCACTCTCCCTTATCTATAAGGAGAAAGAAAGCCAGAGGGAGCAAGCAACACCCAAAGTCTCCTGACCCTCACCCCATGTCCTAAAACTGCCCTGAGACACAGCTCTGCATAAGAGGAGCAAACAACTCCTCTCCCGGGATTTTCTGAGAATAGCCTGGGCTGTGAAGGAAAGAGAGTAAGCCTAAGGAGAGATGTAGGGTGGAGGGAAGGCTGCCAGCTAAGAGAAATGGGCAAATCAAGGGATGCTACCCCACACTTTGAGCCCAAGGCCTGTCTGCTATGGAGCCCTTCCTCAGCAGAGGCCAGCTAGACAGCCACTGTGTCTTTGGCTCCCCAGGTGACCAGGCAAGCCCTTCTGTCTTCAGCATCTTCATCTATGAAAGAGAATGAGTACTGTCTCATATCTATCCCAGGATGTTTACCTTGCCTGTAAGGGCTATAGCCTCCGGGGTCCCACAGCAGGACCTGATAGCCATAGTGGCAGAGGTGCTCTGTGCCACCAACTCCCTCAGGACCCAGGACAGGAGCAGCAAGGATCTCTGGCTTAGGGTTTTTGCCTCAATCTCCCATTTGATCCACTCTCTGGATCATCTTTGCCCCTCAATTTCCCCCAAATCTTCTAGCCTCCTTTAGCTGTTGCTTTTGGGGACTGAGCCTAGGAAACTGCGCCACCTAGGGGCCCTTGGCTTCCACTGTAACATGAAGGTACAAGAAAGGAGGAAAGTAGCAGGCAGGGTTGGCTCCGTCTGACTTCTGGGCAGTTAAGAAAATCAAGACGGGAAAGTGGAAAGTCAGACAGCAACAACACGACATAATCCAGACCAGATCTCTGGCCTTCTGATGCAGCAAGCTCTTCTTTTTGTCTCCATGTTCCAAGGACATCTGGGTAGAGGGACATTCACCCATTAAAGACTTAACAATACTCTTTGGTGGCACAGAAGTCCTTTTAAATCACTGGGAAATGCTCTCTGCTTGTTTCCATGAAAATTTGGAGTGGACTGGAGTAAGCTGTGGGTGGGAAAGGCCTGATGGAAACCACAGGGCCTGGAGGGGACAAACCAGGGCCTGACTTCATCAAGGTCTTGGCTGTGCGACTCCAGTTGCTGACCAGGAGAAAGTTCCAGAAAAGTAGCAAAGTGGGATCAACTTCCTTCTGTGTTCTGGATAAAATTTGAAAGTAAGCATGTGACTCACTTTCAAGCAACCACTGGGGCCACCTGCCCCTCCCCCACCAGTCTAGAACAAGAGCCAAAGTTCTTGCCTCCCTTCCCTTCCCTCCCCTCCCTGACCTTTATCTTTCCCACCCCCATCCTCCCTTCCCACCCACTGTCCCTCATCTATACCCCCAACTGCAACCCGACACCTCACCACTCTTCCAGACCCTAGGGGGAGTTTTTGCTTTGGCCTCTGCCTGCAGTACCTTCTGTGCAACCCTCCCTCCTTTGCCTTCAGGGTTTTAATTAAATGTCACCTTCTGGAGAGGTCTTCCCTACCTGAAGCTCAGCACCTGCCCGGCTTTCTCAGCCTTCGCATTGTTCTGAATGTACTTTTGTCTCCGTCCTGCCTGCATTCAGTAGTGTGCCGCCCTCCGCCATAGCTGAGTTCTGAGCACAGAGTAACTCTCATTAAGTGTGTGGATGACTATTCAAGTAGTCATTCTAAAAAGAAAGTAAAAACAGAACGCTGACCCACCCCACAGACTGCCCTTGGAAACACAGAAAACAGTTAACATGCAAATGCTTCATTTGTGAAACTCCTGCCTTTGAGCATTCACTGGTCCCCTGGGCACTAGGAGACCAGGGAAGGCATGGCAGTGCCCCTCGCCCCTGTAGATAATGAAGTGGAAGCATTGCCCGCAGGCTTAAGAGCTGGAGTGGGGCCCACAGCTGGTCCGGGTATTGCTGAGAGCCCAGTCTGTAGGCTCAGCCGCTGCAGAGCCATCTCCTTCCCACGCTGCAGCTTCTGTGGAGTGGGGGACCTGGAAGCACTTACGCCGAAGCACTCTGCTGAAGTATTGTTCTTCGCATAAGCACAGCACTTAAGTGGCCACCCAGTCGGCTTTCAGAGGGCCATCTCAGGGGACAGACAGAGCCTTTCCTAACATGCGTGAAAGCTTATTAGGCACCAACTCTATGGCAGGCTAAGAGACCAGTCCGGGACTGAGAAGACCAGCTGCTCAAAGCACCAGGGCTGACTTCCCAGAGCAGAATCTGTCCTCCTGAGGGAGCTGAGGGCAGTGGGTGGACTTGGAGAGAAGTGGGGAGGTGTGGGCCGGGCAGCACTTGGACCAGGTATAGAGTCTAGGAATGAATCCCAGCTTCTCAGGCAGGTGACCTCTATCTCCACTGGGCAGTTCTGAGGGGCCAATTTTACCCCTCTCACTCACTGTCCCCTATAGACTTTCTGATGCAGCTCTCAGCAAACTGCGTTAGCGTGTGTGCCCCCAAGGGAGTTTTGCTTCCAGGGGACATTTGGCAATGTCTGGAGACAGCTTTGGTTGCCACCTCTGGAGGATGTGATTACCCAGAGATAGCAGATGCCAGAGATGCTACAACATCTCCTATGCTGCACAGCATCCCTCAAGGATTACCTCGCCTGAAATGTCAGTTGTGACAAGGTAGAAAAACCCCACCAAACCAAGTCTTAGAGAAGCAGGATGTGTACACGTGCTGGAGACTCCTTTACACACACACACACACACACACACAGCGCCCAGGGTGTTGCCTGGAATTATATCCTTGAGTGCTTACTGATGGATGTGGACCAAAGCAGAAAGCCTCAGGGTCTGCCTTGCTCCGGGCCTGTGATTTAAAACCCTCTGGTTTTACCCATCAGAGCTCACAGAACCTTCTCATTGACAGGCTGACAGATCTGGGGTTGGAGGTCAGAAGTGTCCTCAGGAAAGGAGGACCCAGGTCCTGCTTGTATGTGCTTCCATTTCTCCCTGAAGTTTCCTTTACACACCCCCTCTCAGATGCCTTGGGGTTGGCCTGACATAACTTCGAGCTTAGTTCTCCATACACAGCCTCTTTGAAGAGGCTTAGTGAGTCGCTTTATTCTCCCTTCTCATCTGTAACCTGGCGCCATGATCCCTGACCTACCCCCAAAAGCTTGTGAGCCCACACTGAGGGTTGAATTGGCATGGACTCTACCCTAAGCTGGACAAGTTGGGCGCTTCAGGTTGGAGAGTTCTGGTCGCAAGGGCCTGGCTAGAGGGCGCAGCTTATGGGGCAACTCTGATTACCATAACCTGGTCAAGCCAGAACCACCAAAGATACCCCAGACACAGGGTCCAACCCAAGTCAGCAGCAGGTAACCCTGATCTAAGACCCAGGCAGATGCTCAAGGTCTCTGAGTGGGGTCTCTGAGCAGGGCAGCACTTGGCATATTTGCTGGCTCTTCTTCCTGTTGTGAACACTTGTGGCACATGTCATATCCACTGCTGTCCCCAGCAGAGCCCGACCAGGTCTGCTTCCTGTCCTAATGTCCTCGAAGTCTCACTTGACACTTGTGCCAGCCCCTCTTGGAGGAGATACATTTCTAAAGGGACTGAGGAGCATGGAGGTGAGGCATCACGGGATTGAAGCCTTCCTACTTAACCACCCTCCCCCTCCTTCAAGAGTTCAAGGCGAAGACCCTGACACCCAAATGAGCTTCATGTCACCCTGCGGGAGGTAAGAGGGGAGCCAAGCAGACAGCTTGCTGAGGCTATAACAACCTGAGGTCCTCAACTCATGAAGAGAAAACCGTTTATTTCAGAAAACTGTTTTGGAAGTTCTGATCCCGTGGTCCATCAGCTCCACCGCTTTAGGCCTGAGGCAAGAGTGTGTGCCCGAGCGGAAACCACTCACCTCACTACCCAGGCAGCCGAAGCGGAGGAGAGAAAGGGCCAGCGCTCCACAAGCCCCTTTGGTGTTAGCCTTTCCATGCTCTAAGAAGCACCCATTAGGCTTCCCCTCCTCAGGAATCCACAGCACCTCCCAATACCTCCGAGTAAGAGACCACGGCTCTGATGCATGGGCTTTTGGGAGACATCCAATATGCAAGATTTGGCAGAGTCAATAAACACAGTATTAGCCTAAGCTGGTCCTGAACTCTCTGTAGCAAAGGCTGAACTTGAAATTGTTAATTTCCTACCACCCAAGACCAGAAGCTACCTCTATGCCTGGACATATATTTTTAAGTGTGTGTGTGTGTGTGTGTGTGTGTGTGTGTGTATGCACACGCATGTTGGTATATGCACTTAAGCTTGAACAGCCTCCACATCCCCAGCAATCCCTTACTCAGAGCAATGTTACAGAACTCTCTTCTCTTGGTCCCCATCAGTCATCCACTTCTGTGCTTAGCACATGTTGTTAAAGTCCTTCATAGCCAGCTTTTCTCTTAGATGGTGAGTTTCACAGAAAAGCCCCTCTCTTACACATGCTGTGTGCTCAACGCCAGGGCAGAGATGGCACCTGGCAGCCACTCAGCAGGCGATCCTGAACTCCGCTGGTGCCTCTGAACCCAAATAAGGAACAAAGACCTCCTCGGCCTCCACCCTGAGCTACACAGTGACCCACAAGGCAGGGCGGCTTCTCCTCGTGTATCTCCTCAGCATGCCCATCCTGTGCCCGGCACTGTCCTGGGCAACAGGTATGTCAGCATCTGAAGAGCAAACATGGCCCCTGCCCCCACAGAGCTCATGTCTGACACCTCAGTCTGGGCCCCTCAGGACACCATTATTCCCTTCTGCTGCCCAGCTGATATAACTGCCCCCCTTCCTGCGATGCTCAGCACTAGAAAGAAAATCCTATGGTCCAACCCCTTCCCACCTGCTCCAGCCCCTCAGGCCTCACGATCTCTCCCAGGGGGACTCTCTGCCTCCTTCACTGCCCTCCTGGAAGGTGACTACTCCAGCTCCCATGAGCTCATTAATTTCATGCTCTGTCTCCTGTGTGACTGACCTACTTTCTGCTCTTTCCCATGTGCCTGCCCAACAGCTCTGGGTCTCTCGCCCACCTGGGACCAGGTCTCCTTCTACCTCTCCCTGTTCCCTGCAGCCCTAATTTCCCCTCTGAGGTCTCTCTCTCTGGCCTTCCCAGCCCCACCTCTGTAGAGAAGAGATCTACTGTCCTGCCAAAGCAGGAACTGAGGACTTGTAAGGCACAGCCCTGGGTTCAAATCCCAGACCCACTCACCCGTCCCAGGTGCAGTCCTGAGCGAGCCACTGCCCAAGCCAAGCCTGCATTGCTCTGTTCGTATGTAGTAAAGAAAACAGCATCTGCGGAAGAGCAGGAATTGCGGGGATGGATTCAAAGTTATCTCCTGCTCCAGTCTCACCCATGGACCATCCCCAACCCCAGCTGAGACTTCACAGTCACCGAAGAAGCTTGCTATAACACAGTTCCCTCTGTTCCCAGGGGTGTTCATGATTCCTGCCAGGGCCCTTCATCTGCCTCCGGTCCACTTTCAAGGAAAAGCATAAGCAGTGAGGGGTGGGGGTGGGGGACTGTGGAGGAGTGCCCCTGGCCACTTTCTTCTTTCCAGGCCTCCTTACAGAGCAGCACTCATTTCTTTATACCTTGGCTCCATAAGAAACAGACTCAACACAGGGCTTTTAATTGGTGGTCCTCATTTGGAATTCATCACATCTGGGCTTTGCTGGGAGAGCCCCAGTGTCAGATACCCTGCATTCTCATTCCCTCCAACACAGCTCGAAATAATCAGTGAAGATGTGCTACGGTGCTACGCTTGGACAGGCCCTATTCTCCAGACGCTGTGAACGGACTTGTAAGGACTCTCACAAGGACCTGACAGAGCAGATCTTATCACTACTCCTCTTTTCTCAAGAGAAATTGAGACACAAAGAGGAGGTAGGAAAATTGTTCAGGTTGGTAGAGGTGGAATCCTAGCCAAGATAGACTGTCTCTCCCCAAACTGTCATGGACCTAAAGGACACCCAGAAGTGGCTTTAAAATCTCTTGTGTCAAAAACAATTGCCCAGAGATGTAGCTGAATGGGCGAGCATGTGGCCAGCACCATGCACTGGATTTGAGTTGCCCCTCTAGCACTAAAGAAAAAGAAAGTGCCCCCAGTAACTCCCCACAGGCAGATGGGATGAGCGGTCTCTTTACTCCAACAGGAGTGAAGGGCAGAGCTGAGGCTTCTCGAACTCTCCACGGGCTGGCAGCTGAGAGCTCTGTGTCCCCACTGGAAGATAGGGAAGGCCAGTGCTGGTGCTCACCCCAGGCAGGGCTAGTGTAAAGCACTTTGTACCTTGTCCCTGGTCCCGGCAATACAAGAGCCTTGGGAAGCATCAGAGCCACTATGAAGAGGCTACTCGGGATGATACAGGAAGTGCCTGGCTTCACACGGAGAGGTAGGGACATCAAGTAGAGCCTGCCCACTCCACAAATGTCATTTGAAAACATGGTCAGAGGACAGAGATAAGCAGCCATTCCATTTCGGAGCAGAGCACGGTTCCATCAGCCCAGCCCTACAGCAGAGGCTGAATCCAAAGCCAAGTGTCTGGACACTCACTCTGCCCCCCAGAGTTACTGCTCAAGGGGAGGAGTGGGATCTTTGGGACACCACTCAAGCAGAAAACTGCAGAGGTGACTTCTTATATCTCACAGATCTCATTTAACTTTAATGATGCATACTAGTTTCCAGTTATGAAGAAAAAAATGCTTATTCTAAACGTTAAGAAAATGTCATGTGTGCACATGTGTATGTGCAGAGGTTAGAGGAAGATGGCGGTGTCCTACTCTGTAATTCTCTGCCTTGTGCATGTCAGACAGGCTCTCACTCTGAACCTGAAGGGGAAAGGCTAGTTCCCAGCAAGTCCTTGGAGTCCTACTGTCTCAGCCCTTCCTACAACTCAGCACCAAGATTACAAAACCACACCTGGCTTTTTACATGGATGTTGGGATTTGATCTCTGGTCTTTGTGTTTATGTGCCAAATATTCTTACCCAATGAGCCATTATCCCAGCCTCAAAAAAAACCTTTTTTTAAAGTATGTCATTCATAATCACACTATCCAGAAATAAGAACTGTTAGCACGGTGGGGCTTTTGGAGTCATTTTCTTACACTTACACGCTTTTCCATCATCATTAGGAATCTAACAGTATATGATAAGTATTGTCTTATCTCCAAAGCTCTCCAACTATGATTTAACAGCTGTGCAACATCTGATTCTCTAGGACATTCTCTTCGTGTTGGATATTTAGGTGCAATGTGGCATACAACTAGGGTAGTATGGCTATAGACTGGTTAATCTTTAGATTGTTCCCTCTTGTGTCCATTCCAGTATTTCAGTAGTTGTTGGAACAAGAAGTCATGCCACCCAGTCTGTATGAATGAAAGAGCAGGCAGATGAATGAACTGGGTTGAGAGTCTAAACAGCCCAAGGAGGGAGTCTGGACCAGAGGGAGAAGGCCTGAGCTGGCCATCAGAAAGCTCTTAGTTCCTTACAAGGCACATGCTGTGACCAATGCCCTGGCTAGGGGTGTGCAGGAAAGAGGCCCTCCCTCCCCAGGACTGGCCTCAAAGAGTAAACTCAACAGGAACCCCAGGGAACTTACCAAGCATGCATCCCCCCACCCCCGGCGGTACAGTACTGAAAGAGGCACTTGCTCTACTTTCCAAAGTATTCAAAAGCAGAGCTGTCAAAAGCAGGCCCCCAAATGTCCATATGATGTGGGAGACAGTCTCGGGGAGAAAAAGAGAAAGAAGAACTGTGCAATTGGAAACATGTAACAATCCAGACAGAAGATGACTCCATGGAAATTGCCCTCTGCCATGTTTTGTGGTTTGAGAAAAAGGGGGGGACTCACTCACAGCTACAGATAGAAACACACAGAGCAAGAAAAATCAGGGGGAGGTAGACACAGAGAGGTGGTGGCAGCCAGAGGGAGGGCCTGTGAGGAGCATGTGGAGCACAGCAGGCTGAGGAGCATAGCCTTGCACCTGGCCTGTGTCTGCTCTCTGCTGACCTGGGCTGCACAGAGTGAGCACAGCAAGCCCAGGGCCAGTCCTGACTCAACTTGCCCAAAGAGGATCCAACCGACCACCTCCTCCTCCAGTATGAGGGCTTGGAATGGTTTTCTCTTCCTGTGCTGAGGGAAGAAAGCCAATCTCTAAAGGCTATGTATAGCATTATCCACTTCTTTCTTTCTTCCCTTCCTTCCTCTTTCTCCTCCTATTCTTCCTCCCCTCCTCCTTCTTTTTTGTTTTTGTTTTGTTTTTCAAGACAAGTTTTCTCTATGTAGCCCTGTCTGTCTTGGAACTAGCCATCACCACCCAGCAAGTACTGTTCAATTTTTAAGGCATTCTAGAAATGACAAAATTGTAGAGTTGAGGAGCAGATTGACAATTTCCAGGGACAGTGTGTGTGTGTGCATGTGTATGAGTGTGTGTGTGTGTGTGTGTGTGTGTGTGTGTGTGTGTGTGTGAGAGAGAGAGAGAGAGAGAGAGAGAGAGAGAGAGAGAGAGAGAGAAGCTAGCACATGAAGGACCTCTGCAGTACTTTATTGGTTCTGTATCCTGATTGCAGTAGTATTTGCACACATCTGTACACGTGATCAAATGACATAAAGCACACACACATTGTGTTGATGTTGGGATCCTGGTTTTAATTTGGGCCTTTAGGGGAACTAAGCAAAGAGTCAAGGGACCTCTTTATACATGTTTGACAACTTCCTTTGAATGTATAATTATTTTAAACTAAAAAGTTACCCAAAATAGAACATGTCCTATTTTATAATTGGAAAAGTTATCCTATAATGTTAATCATCACATAGAATAAAGTTAAAATATATTTTGTCATGACCTAAGGGTTACAATCCACACAGAGATTCTCACATTAGCAGAAGTTACCTCAGGAAGAGAAGCTGGAACGGAAACGAGTTGGGGGATGTGGAAAAAAAAAAAAAAGAAAGAAAGAAAGAAAAGAAAGTGGCTGAGAAGGAAGTGCACCCTGCCTCTTAGCTGTGTGTCTTTGGGGAGGTCACTCTGCCTCTCTGGGTCCAGAGTCCTCATCTGTGAAATGGATTGTTTTACACACAAGAAGACACAGCACTGGTGAAGCACGCTATGCTCCATAGAGATGATTCCCTTCAGTACTCAAGCTAGCCATCTGTCGTGACAACTGCCCTGGCCTGAGAGCAGGTGACCTTACAGTTACCTGCTGGGGCTAAGCAGGACAGCTACATCTGAAGTGTCCTTAGGAAAATTCCCTAAATGCTGTCTAGTAGTCCAGAAACATATTTGTGGTTATTGTTTAGAAGTACACTAATACTGGCAGGAGAGCCACCTGTGAAGACTGTCCACAAAGATGGGAGGCTGAGGACCCTGGCAGTGGGGAAACCCTGCAGTGCCTGGTCTCCAAGTTCCAATAGAAGAGACTCTGTGAGCCTCCAAGCTCGAGGGCAACTCTCTTATTCACAGATGAAAGTCCTCCCAACGGGAAGTCTGGAAATCCATCAGTATGGGGAGCATGCCAGCTCTGGGGCTGCCCATCAGCATGGGGAGCATGGTCAGCTCTGGGGCTGCCCATCAGCATGGGGAGCACAGCCAGCTCTGGGGCTGCATGGCCTCTGGGAACATCAGTGGCATCCGTGATAGCCTGTCCCCCTGCACCACATGCCTTCATAGAGTTGTTCCCATTGCTCCTCACTCTTGCTTCAAGCCTCCCTCTACCGGCCCCAGGCTCCGAGGAAGGTCAGCTGTCCACCGCTTGAGTTCCCCGGTGACAGCAGCCCACCCTGTGTTGGACAGCTCCTGTTGTCAGGAGGCTCTCCCAGCCAGCCAGGTGTGATGGCTTTGACCCAGCCAACCAACCCCACACACATCCTGTCAGCCTGCCGCTTACATTTCACTCCTGCACATTTGAAAGATGGAAACCTACTCTAGAGTCCCTTCTTAAAATGCAAAATACCACCTAAAGCTCCTGTGAGGGGAGACCTTGAGGTGGAGTGCGAGTAAGGACCCCAGGTGGGAGCATGGTGAAGAGCAGGGGATACAATGAATAGCAAGCCTGGGAGTCTGGAGGCTCAAATGCATTGCAGACCCATCTTCTCAGGTACTAGAATAGAGATTTATAGGGGGGTTGGGGGGAGAACCCTTTGTTCCCTGAATCTGCATGCTGGTTCCTGGGACAATCCTGCCCTTGGCCATAGGCATCTTCCCTCTACAGATTCAGGGGTCCATAAACTTCTGATCAAGATGGCGTTGCAAAATCATGATTGCAATCTCTGCTCCCTGAACTAAACTTAGAGCAGCAGTGTGAAAGACAGACTGAGAGAAGGAATCACCCTGCTCAGAACCAGAACAAACGTCTCTGTGGACCAGAAAGACAGGAGTGAACACAGCCAGGGTACAATCCTAGTAGCAGGGGACCCTCTGGCCTCTGCTCCCTTAGGGCCAGTGAGGCTACATCAGCCACACATAGGCTGTGCAAAGCTCACCCCTGTTCAGGAGCTGGTGTGTGAAGTCCTCACTCTCTGCCCAAGAGTTGTCTGGTTAAAACCTGATTCTGGAAGAGACTGAAAGAGACCCAGGAATGCAGAAAGGACCTGACAAAAACATTAATCCCACCTCAGAAGAGCTGCGAAAGAAAGTTCCAGAACAAGGGGGGGGGGAATAGAACAGCGTCTTGGGAATGACGCCACTGCAGACAAAAAGAGTAAGCCATGGAGTTATATGGAAATGACTTCAAAATAAAGCCAAGAATAGGGATTGTGACATGGCTCAGTAACAGTGTGTTGGGGGGGACTGCTGCCAAGCCTGATGACCTGAGTTTGATCCCCAAGCTCACATAGTGGAAGAAGAGACTCAATTCCTACAAACTATTCTCTAACCTCCACAAGTAAACTGTGGCGCACACACACACACACACACACACACACACACTAAATCTAAAAAGTCAGTAATAGCAGCCATTCATAACAATAATAGTAGATTATAAATTAAAGATGTGTAAACAGCAAGCATTAACCATTATAAAACACTGACAGTGATAAATAGGACATATATGTATACCACTTAGATAACCTCGGGAGACAGAATAAATCCAATTGAATATGGTAAACGGCAGAATTAAGTATTTGGAGGCAAGAATTGAAGATTTCACTTAGGATGCAAGAGTCAAAGTATAGGACACAGGAAATAAAGAATGTTCTGGGGGAGGTTGGTTTGTACAGTGTTATTGAACATCCTACATTCCCCTGAGTGACCTAAGCAGTCATTTAGGACAGCATCTCTGACCACAAAGCTGTACAGCTTATAAAGGGGAAAGCAGAGTGCTAAAGCAGGCTGCCCCAGAAAAGCTGCTGGGCCAGCAGAAGGCATCAGCTCTTGGCTAAATGCTTTGGCTTCCTTTGAACTGGTGGGATAGTTAGGTTCCATTTGGCACTGGGTCCTTTTAATGGTTTGAATGAAAATGGCCCCCAAAGGCTCATAGGAATTGGCATTATTTGAAAGGATTAGGAGATGTGGCATTGTTGGAGTGGGTGTGGCATTGTTGGAGTGGGTGTGGCATTGTCAAAGAAGTGTGCCTCTGGGAGTGGGCTTTCAGGTTTCAAGTGCTCAAGCCAGGCCCAGTGGTCATGCTGTCCACCTGCAGGCTGCTGATCCAACCGTAGAACTCTCAGCTACATTTCCAGCACCATGAATGCCTGCACGTTGCCATGTTTCCTTCCATGACAATAATGGACTATAGCTCTGAACCTGTAAGCCAGCCCCAGTTAAATGTTTTCCTTTAGAAAATTGTTGTGGTCATGGTGTCTCTTCACAGCTCATTAGAAACCCTGAGACAGTTCATATCCTTGTCTTGTCGGGATAAGAGTCAGTTGTATCCAGCAATAACTTGCTCATGGCCTAATCTTTTGTTAGTCTTTCCTTCCTGTCTCATGGGACTTTTTAGCTGTGTTTCTTGGGTCCATCCCTTGAGTAAAACACTTGCATGCAAATCCTTGTTTCAGAATTTGCTTTTGGAAACTGGAATGGAGATAAATAGAAAAGAACCATAGTTTAACCAAGATGCAACTTCCTTCCAGAGTGGTCCAGCTTTCCGTAGTGTAGGACTAAGACAACTGCATAAAGTCATCCAGTGCTGCCCCTACTCTAGCCAGCTCGTGTATCTTTCAAACAAAAAGAAACAGGCCAAGGGTTAGCACACTCCTTTGCATTAAAGATGTTTTCCCAAGGCTCCTGGTTGCATTCAGTCTAGAACTATTGAGAGTGTGAATTTATTCTAAGAGACCATGCACCTAATTAAAGGATAGATTTTATTTGCTAAGGAAAGTGAGGTTAGGTACTGGTTAGAAAGTAGTATTGTATAGCCCTAGCAGCTCAGGGATGCAGGTTGGCAGGTGCTGTGGAGGGGTTCCGGAACTGAGGGATTGCCAGAGAAGCAAAATTAAAGCAGTAAAGACTAAGCCTTTTGCAGGGTTAAAGGGGGTTTTGAAAGGCATACTCAAGGATGAATGAGAAAAAGAAAGTAAGTCCACACTTTGCTTGGTGAAGCTGTTGAAGGCCACACTTCCTCATTCTTCATGTGGACACCCTGTGCCGAGCCACTCAGACTCTTGAGCATTGACCACTGACTTCTCAACTCTGAGCACCGTGATGTCCTACAGAAGCTTGAAATCAGCCACCACGGAGAGAGAACGCACATCCTCCTCAAACACTACAGAGCTCTCCACTTCCAAGAGCACGAGGCTGTGTTGCAAGAGTGAGTCACTGGCTGGAAGGCATTAACTCCCTGGGATGAGTGTGGGGTTTGGAAGCAGTGGCCTTGGTTGGAGCCAACTCTCAACTATATCCCGTTGGGAAATGATTTAACTTCTTCCACTCAGTGTGATACAGAGCTAGGCCTGAGAGGGTGGCTGTGAATACTAAGTCTGCCAAAAGTGTGCCTCCCCCTTCCCAGAAGCAGAATGACCTGACCCACAGTCCCCAGAGCCACTCCCTTCTTAGAAGCAACTAGAGTGAAACCTCTAGCTACAGATTTCCCGAGGTTCCTGGTCTCTCCTCTTCGTGGAAGGTCTCTACCGCCACCTATTGTTCATCATTTGCTTCTGCAGGCCAGCCTTTCTGGGGAGAATTGCTTGCTCCTGAAACGGCCTTAAGAAGAGCACTCAGCTAGATGGAGCCAAAGACACATTAGCTGTCTTAACAGTCGCTGTCTGGCCTGTCAACAAAGCCCCTGTTGCCCTCCAGCTCCCGCTGTGTGCCATCCTTGCTGTGCATCCTGAGGGCAGAGGGTCTTCAGCATCCATGCTCCTTCTGGTGCAACCATTCTAATTCAGTCCTTAAGATGCATGTGTCCTTATTCCTTATCTGGAAAATGGAGGCTAAGACCAGGAAGTAACATTCATTTAAGGTTACTAAGGCTACTAGGTGAGCAATTGAAGTAAGATTTGGTTTCAGAACTTCTTTCTACAAGTCCAAGGATCTAAAAAACTAATCTGCTATTTATTTATTTATTTATTTATTTATTTATGTCTGTGGCATGTGTGTGCACATGTGCATATATATGTACAGCACACATATGGAGGCCAAAGGACAACTTGCAGAAGTCAGTTCTCTGCTATCTCGTGGGCTCTGGGAATTGAACTCAGATTGTCGGGCTCATTGGTAAGTGCCTTTACGCTTTTACCCTGTGAGCCATCTCTCTGGCCCAAGTCCAGGACTGCTCTTTTCCCCACAATTGCATCTATCACAAACTAGGCATTGAGATGCTCAGTGGGGTTGTTCTATGTATTAGGCTCTTTTAAAATAAGGAAGCAAAGAGGTCACTGAGCAGGGTCAGGAGACCCCCAACCCAGGGTCACATTGTCTCATTAGAACTGGCGAGTAATCTTAGTGACCCTCAGTGGTATTCAACATCACCAGGGGAAAGAAGGACTGGATCAAATGGTCTCAAAGGTTACCATAAACATGTTGCCGTGACCTCCAAAGATACTGGCAGGATGCACCCGTCTTTGTTACTTCATAGATGTGCCACCATGGGCAAGTTATTCATCTTGGCATACATTTTCCTCTCTTCAAAAATAAGAATGTGAAAGTCTTCATCTGAAAGAACTGTTTAGTTAATAGATGGTAATTTGTGTTCATTTAAAAAAAAATACCTTGGTTCTGCATGCTACCTAATTCCTTTTGTTAAGCCACCAGAGACTGACCATGTGGAAGCCTGGCTTACTACAGGCAGGGCTGTGTTAATTCCTGCATGGTAAATCTGCACTACTATTGCACACAGAGCTGCAGACAAAGCAGCTGTTGAAGTCATTTGTTTGACATGCACATTCCTCATAAGATCACCAGCATTTACAATGTCAATAAAATTTGACATTCTTAAGACAAAGTGATCCCCAAAGAGCATGATTGTTCTATCCTAAGTCTCATCGTTTATGATACCTTTGCTATGTGGAAACCTAGATCCTAAACTGGGCTATTATTGTGGGGTTCAGTTTGTGAAGCTGGGACTACACTAGCCAGGACTCACAAAGACCCTTAATGTGTGCCGGGTCCTAAGTAGGTTTCCATATAACTAAATCAACAAATGCAGTGTGTATTGGCAAAGGGACAGGATATTGGCTCCTCCTGGATCACAGATGACAGGTATCAGGCTAGGAGGATAATTTAATAGGCAAAGTGCCTGTCTTGAAACCACAAGGACCTAAGCTCCATCCCCAGAACCCAGATAAACTAGAGCCCGTGTGATGACGTGTGTTTGTAATACCTGATGTAGGGGGCTGGAGATAGGTGTATGGAGCTCTGGAGCTGCCGCCAGCTAGCCTAGCCTACTTGGCAAGCTCAGGCCACCGGGAGTCCCTGTCTCAAAGCACTAATACCACAGATAATACAAGATGAAAAATGAAAAAAAAAGGCAGCTAGTGCCTGAAGAGAAATATCTCAGGCTGTCCTCTGACCTCCGCATACATGAACACATCCACACAGAGACATGAATATGTTCACACACACATCGTGAACACACACCAGTGCTGCAGAATGGTAATCCTCTCTACCCTATTCTTTGGGGTCTTTTCATGAATGCAGAGGGGATAGGGGACACCTTGCATTGTGGAGGGACACCACCTCTTTCCTTGGAGTTTCAGGCTTCGGAACAACTCAGGCCAGCAGGACCTCCTTGGATGATATGAGATCCGGTGTCTATGCTGCACTGTACAGTGAACAGGAGGCACCACTGCCCTGGAGCACTTCAGTGGCGCTGTTTGATTTTATTTGCTTTTAAGTAATTTAAATTTGAAGTGTCTTATACCTGATGGCCACTGAGCTGCACACAGCAGCTTTGGAGCCATGAGGTAGAGGGCCATCTTCCGACAGAAACCAGAAGGTACCTGATACGTGGAAAATAAGACTTGGCTTGTTGGTAGGCATTCCGTGAGTCCATCTTCAATGCTGCCCAACATTGCCATTACATACTTGGAGATTTTGGCTCTACTCTAAATTTTTTTTTGCTTGGTAGGTGACACGATGATAGTGTCCTTCTGACCCATACCTACATGGTCATGACATCTTAGATTGCATGGTGAACTCATACTTCAGACATCTTGACACTCCCCACCCCATTCCTTAGCAGGTCCTTTCTCCCAGACCATCGCCTGGCAGCCTTTTGTCTACTTCGAAAGGTTTACTTAGCTACAAATGTGATGTTGTTTGTATCTATTTTTCACCTCTACTTGATAACTGTCCTCTAAACACAGACAGGGCTTTCTTCTTCTTGACTCCAAAACAAAGCACAAAAACCTGCTCAATAAATGTGTACAGAATTAACCCATCAAATGTACCAGACATCACAGGCTTTACACAAATCTAGGCTTGCCAGAAGAGGAAGGAAGGGCTAGGTGCTAGGACACCTTGTTTCTGCCTGTGTCTCAGGTTAAGCTGCTGTGTAACTGTAGGGAAATTGTATCCCCTCTCTGGGCCTGAGACAGTTGAGCCAGATCATTTCTTATATTTTTGGTTGTGAGCCTAGCCTTTAATGGCTGAGCTCTCTCTCCAGCCTGGACCAGATCATTTCTAAGGTGAGCCTCAAGCTCCTCTCGGGGCATGGCCTTGAGGGAGCCCTGCCTCAGGCACTTGGGCAGGCAGAGATGGAGCCACTGGAGGAAGCAGCTGGGAGCAGTAGCTGAAACTGGCCATCACCCAAGGGCAGAATGGCAAGATATGAGGCTGAGATGATGGGACTCAACTACTGGGAAGTGCAGTATGTCAGCTACTGCTACTGCTGGGCAACCAGGCCAGGAGAGCGCTGGGTACCCAGAGCCCTAGTCAGGGAAAGGTTGGGAAAACAGAAAAAGAAACACAGTCCTGAGAAAGCCATTTCCCCCACCAGACATTCATCCACACACCACACTTCCTCATCTAGCGAAGTACTTCTCAGGTGTCCCGAGTGCGGGGCTCTGAGAGCATTAGAAGAAACTAGTGAGGGGTTGGGGGCATAGCTCCAGGGTGTAGCATTTTCCTAGCAAGTTGGAGACTCGAGATTCCATCCTGTACTTGGGGGGCAGGGGTGGGGAGAAACAGAGAAGGAAAGAAAAGAAGGGAGGGGAAGGATGGAAGGCAAGAAACGGAGGTGTAAGGGGAGAGATTCGCCTGTTCAGTCACACTGGGGAGTCACTAGCAAGCCTGCAGCTCAAGACCATCGCACTCTCAAACACCACACAACTATGCTGACGAGCAGGCCGACTCCGCTCACGGCTCAGAGCCAAAGCCTGGTCAGGGTGCACCAGACCAGTCAGCAGCAACAGCACTTCCGGACAAAGAAAGAAGGTTTAGGGTGTTCCTGGACTCTCTACTGACATGTCCCCTGACACTGGTTTGTTGGTTTGTTTGTTTGTTTGCAGACAGGGTTTTACTATGTAACTGGCCTGGCCTTACACTCAACAGAGATCCACCTGCCTCTAGAGAGCTAGGACCAAAAGTGTGCACCACCACACCTGGCCAGACACTGTCATCTGTGGAACAGCATGAATTGGAAAAGCCACCACTCCATAAAACAGAGACAAAGGTCTTCCCAGAGTCACCATGGGGCTGAGATGTGATGAAGTATGTGATTGTGCCTAAGACCTCAGCTGATGCCGTGGAAACACGGAGGGAAAGGCAGCCATGCCAGGGGTTTGCTGGCCCAGCCCTCACAGCCAGGCTGCAGGATCTTCCTACGGAATATTCAGGAGTTCACAGAACACCAAGTCAGACAAAATTGTTATTATTACAATACATAGAGACAAACTATACCGCCCTGTAACTGCCTGAGTACTGACAGGGACCAGAACACTGGTCAAGATTATTAAAAGGATCAAACATCTCCTCCCCTGAGCGAAAGGAGTGTCTCCAGTACTCTACCAATTACAGCTTCAGCCCTGCTCCAGTCTTCCCTCTCTTAGATAAAAATTAAAAAGACCACTAACTACAGAGCTGACTGCACCCTCTGCCTGCACACGCTCCCGTGGTGTGCCATGGCCTTTGTACAGTGTGGGGCCACGCAGCTTTGACTACAGGATGTGTTTCTGGGAAGCCTTGTTGTGGAATGTTAGAAAAGATTCAAATGGTAGATGCTCATCCCTGTGCCATATAACAGTGGAGGAATAGATAGAAATATGCACATATACACTTTTTTTGGTCACAAGATCTTTTCTTTAAATTATACAGAGTGGGTAACTTACTAACCTGGGAATTACGAGACATGGAGCCCCTGGTCTAACCAGTCTCTAGTAAAATCTGGGCAATAACTTCCATGGGCAGGAAAAGAAAAGAGGACAAGGAGAGATGAATATTTGTAGGAACCTGTCCACCTGCCAGTCTGTTTCATTTATTCCTCCGTGACTACCCTGGAGGTAGAGTACTATATCTGTCCCCCCCACTAGAAGACAAGGAAACAAGCCCACCAAGTTAAGTGTGGAGGTGGCGTCAAGCAGGACTGTGTCCTCATTCCCTGACTGCTCTATCCAGGCTGTGAGCACCTCCACCGCCCCCCTCCAGAAAGAAAGGATGAGAGAGCTGGCCCACCCTTTCCAGGCAACCCTACTGCCTCAGTGCAGCCTCCCCCAGCCTTATACATGACCCACAGGCTAACAGGTAGCACCGTTCTGAGAAGACTACCCTTGTCCTTCATGAATTCTCACTTTGTAAAGAAACTGGGTCCACAGGAAGTGAAGCCCTGCTTTTATCTGGATTTCCACCAATGGGAGGGGAGCCAGTCACTTCTACTTTGTCAGGTGTTAAGGGAAGGCCTAGCGGTAGCTACATCAGCCTTGGTGTATGACTCTCCACTGTAGATGTCAGCAAATGCTACAGACAGGATTCCTTTTTCCTTTTTTTTTTTTTTTTCACTTGGGGTTGTTAAAGAGGTTCAATTTTCAAACATTTGCCAGCGCACCATTGGCTTCTTCTCTCCACAGGAGAAGGGATAATAAGTATGAGTGGGGGTGCTTGGGAAGAACTCCTGTCAGAGAACAGGTAAACTGTGAGTCATTAAGATTCATGTGGTCTGTGACTGTTGGTGTCAGAACAATCAGAGGATCCTAGGGACAGTGTTTGCTGGGCTGTTCTGAGCCAGGAGCTTACAGAGGGGACCCTGGAATCTGCATTTTCTATCAGGTCTCCTAAGATGATACTTTGGTGTCTGAATGTGGTGGTCACAACTTTTTTTTAATCCCTCTCTGTCATATCAAGGGACACCTCAGCTACACACAGCAAAGGTTAGACCATCAAAGAAGATAAAATTCTGCCTCTTTTTCCTGAATGCCTGCCATATGCTAGCTGAAGGTAGGGGAAGCCGGGGTCTCCATCTTGGTTCTATTCCTCTGAGGTAATGTTAGAAGCCCAGTGATGCACAGACGTTGGAATCAGACAGACTCCTGCCCACATCACCTTTGGAACTTTAGGGGTGAGTTTGCCTGCTAGATCTTCTGAAAGGATCTATTAACACATGGAAATGCATGGGAGATTCTTAGTTGGTTAAGCCATTTGAAGGTAGAAGAACTAAGTTAGAGCCTGGATCTAATTAATTTGATGTGTGTAGTAAAAGATAAGTCCCCTAACCTCTCCAGGACTCTGTTTCCCCCTCTATAAAACCAGCCTCAGAGGTTTGAGAAAACCAGGCAGAATGCTGCGAAAGCTAGCTGCTCACATAGCACCGGGTAGATCTCCTTTCTTCGGCTAGCTCATTCTTGCTAGTAGCTTCTTCTCAGTGTTATGAGAACTGTCTCTGGGTGTGCTGAAAATTACTAAGTATTTCTTGTTGAGCAGGAATTTTAAATGTGAATACTGAATATAAACCCTAAGTGTCAGGGTTCTCCAGAGAACAGAACCAATAGGGAAGATGGGTAGAAGAACAACAGGACAGACAGACAGACAGACAGGCAGGCAAGCAGGCAGGCAGACCAGTAAGGTCTTGGATGCTGAAGAGTTCCACACTCCACTGTGTAATATCTGGAAACACAGGACTCCTACTGGTGTAGCTCATAGTCTTGTGAACCTGAAACTGGAGGTGGAGATTTCAGTCCAGATCTTAAAGTCTGAGGAACAAGAGCACCAAAGGCAGGAGAGTATCAGTGTCCCAGCTCAGAGAGACAAAGTAACCTTCCTCTGCCTCTCTGTTCTCTCCTGACCCTCAACAGCATGTGTGCTGCCCAGACACACTGGGGTGGGGCAGGGCAGAGGGTGGGGGTGGCTCTACTTCAGTCAATCCAAATACTGCTCTCCTCTGGAAACACCATTATAGACTCACCCAGGAATAATAATACTCAATCAGGTATGTAAGCATCCTATAGGCCATCAAGTTAACACGTGTCATCGGCTATCATAAGAAGGTATGAGCCACACAAAGGAAAATAAAAAACCAAAAACAAAACCTAAAAGCACACACACAGATACACATAGCTACTAATTGGAGATTGCCACAGGGAGGCAGCGTGGAGTTATAAACAAACCATTAGGCTGCTGGTCAGGAATTGAATGCACTTCTTCAGCAAACTACCACAAGCTCAGAGACTTAGCCCACATATCTGGGTTCTGTGGGTCAGGAACCGATGGAGGCATTTCCCAGGGCTGGAGTCTCCTCTGTGCTTGGCTACGGAAGAGATCTGCTTCCATAGGGCATGTGGTTTGGGCAGAATTCAGTTCCTCCAGTCGCAGGATGGACAGGTCAGACTTCTTGTTGGCTGACAGGCTGGCCACCTTCAGTTCTGTTCCTTGACTAGGAGGTCTCCCATCATAGGCAGCCTAGCACATGGTAGCTGGCTTCTTCAAAGCCAACGACCGCATTAAGACAGGCGTGAAGACTCTGCAAGACAGGTAGGTACCATGCTTTCATGGGAAAGGACTTTGTTACCCCCTCCATCCTTCCATGTATGCTGAGTCTACCAGTTAGAAGCAAGTCCTCCCTCCCCCCTCCACACTGACAGGGAAGAAATGATGTAAACCATGATTGCATAACAAAGAAGTGAGATGGTTGGTGATTGACTTAACAACCTGCTCACTGCAGAAATGGAAACCTTCTCCCTTCTCGGGGATTTCACTGACAAAACTACTAAGCATATTTGAGGCAGAGTGAATTGTGTGTGTGTGTGTGTGTGTGTGTGTGTGTGTGTGTGTGTGTGTGTGTGTGAGACACATATACATGTCCATGCCCATGTACATATACATATATATGCTAGTTTGCCTTACTTAGGAGAAAGCCTACGGAGAGGCAGCAGTCAATGGGATTAAATAGCACTGTCAGACTAGAATCCAGAATTTCAGTTTCCACCACATTACTACTGCTGCTAAGTCTGCTTAGTGTCAGGACTTTGGAGATATAAACTTGGTTGACACTTAGAGCTTAGTTCAGGGGGACACTGGAATGTCTTTGGGTATCTACAAAATCAATCTTAATCCTCAGACATTCAAGACTCTTGGGTTCCCTGACCTGACTAAGCATCCTTCTCTCTCCTCTTGCTATTGTCCCCTCATAGTGGCTGTGCCACCAAAGAGGACCATTGATGCTTCCAGGGGACATTCCCCTCCCTTTGCATGTTCTTTCCCAGGAATGTCCTTTTTTTGTTTGTTTGTTTGTTTGTTTTGAGACAGGGTTTCTCTG
>NC_034595.1:71505138-71508573 GCF_900095145.1 Mus pahari
AACTCACTCTGTAGACCAGGCTGGCCTCGAACTCAGAAATCCACCTGCCTCTGCCTCCCAAGTGCTGGGATTAAAGGCGTGCGCCACCACGCCCGGCGGAATGTCCTTTTCTTTTCTCTCCTTGGAAAATAAACAAAACTGATTGTCCTTTGGGTCTCAGCTGGAATGTCACCTTCCCCCCTGAATTTTCCCTTAATTCTCGTAAAAACAACAACTGAACCTCTAATTCTTGTAGCCAGTATGAATCCCACCCTCCATTCTGCTCTCAGAGTCTTGTACAGTCCCTATCATAGTTCTTTTCAAATGCATGACACTTGCTTTTGACTCCTGCTTCTCCTATGACAGGAGGACCTTAAAATGAGGTTGTTAGAAAGATGTGAAATTAATTTGGCTTAAACAAGTCTATGGTGCCAGCTGGCCCTGTCAAAAGAGTACCACAGCCTCCCACTGAGCAGGGACTCCAACAATGCTAATGAGAGCATTTGGTTCAAAGCAGATGTTTCTAACTCACTGCAAGTCAAGGAAAGGCTAGTTTGATCCCCACCCAATTACACCCTGTTGTAGCTCTCTGAAAGCTTTGCTCCATTCAGGAAATCTTGGTCGACTGAATGAACAGAATGGGATTGTCATTCAACAATGGTAATTGATATCTACCAAAGGCTGGCCCCATACTAAGAGTTCAGGTTACAGAGAAGTCAAGAAAACAAGAAAAAAGCATGAATAATCCCAAGAACATAACCCAAAACAGCCTAATTCAAAGCCAGATACTTACTGGCCATTTGACCTTGACCAAGCCACTTAACTTGACCTTTCTTAGTTAAGACAGGAAATAACAACAGCTACTTCACATGGATGACGTAAGGTACACACACCTAGCATTCTGCAGAAGGTCACCAAACTTTAGTGGCCTTTTCCTTTTGAGGAGAATTGAAATCACAGGCGGCAACTAACCATCATGCTCTATGATCAATGCTGTAACATTCAAAAGTGCAAGGAAAGAAAATGGAGATGTTTGTTCTACCAGAGATGGGGAGGGACAGCTTCCGTCAGAGGAGCTGGCAGAAATATTCCGGAGCGGGAAGGGAAGCGTAGTACAAAAGCAACATTGTCCTATACCTAGTCTGTGTCTTTGTCTGCTTCCAAATGAGGCAGCTTCTGTGCCCCGAAGTTAGCTCAGGGATAAAAACAATCTCTCTCTTTTGTGACAGATGACTGACATTTTTATTTTCGTGCCATACTGGAGAAAGTGCGTTCTCTCTCAACCAGAAATACGAAATAGTCCTATTTGCAGCTAAGTTAATGCTGAGAATTGAAATACATTGAATTCCCAAATTTTGATTCTAAGAAGAATGTCGAGCGAGTCTTGCCCCCAGTGTGTGTGTGACACATCTAGGAAAGTATGTTAGATAGAAATTAACGCTGTGAGACTGAGGCACACGAATAACCTAGGAGCGCCATACAGTTGCTGTAGGAACACTTGGGATTATCTGATGTTTATATAGCCAGAGTTTCATGATCCTAATGACTTAGATTCCCAGAATCCCAGATGGTTAGTACTAAAAGAACTCTCAAAGCTAGATTCTGATGGAGAAATCAAGGCCAAGACATGGCCATGACCCATTGAGGCCCACAGAGCAAAATCCTTAACTTCCGACTCTGAGGTGCAGCTCTCTAAGCTGGACCTGGCGTTCTTCTGTACTACTGTTACTTCCAAGAGACTGGTAAGTTTACAGTGGGTCTTTCCAGATTCTACACCACAGTCATGAATGTTCACTCAAGTTAAGATGAGTTCCCTTTGGTCCAAGATCAACATTAAAATCTCCCAGACTCTTGGCAATTTCCCCAGGACTAGGACCCTGAAGGTGGCAGAAATGGACTCTAAGAGCAAGAAATGAGTTTCATACATTTATCTTGTTCAACTCTCTTGCTACAAAATAAGCACCTTTCTTGAATGTATTCACAAGTGCATTCAGCCCTTCCAAGGGAATGCCTGCCATTGTTTTTGCCCACCATTCTAAGCTTCAGTGAGCAGAACTCTGATCTGTCTTTTAGGAGGAAGGGGAGGAATGATGGTGCTCACTTGCTGAGCACACACCTCAAATCACCTGAGTGAGGAACTCCCTAGGGAAAGGTTGGCCTGTGAGTATGTCCGGCAGGAATTATGTGGACTGCCTTAATTGCCATGGGAAGACCTAGACCGAAGTGGGCAACATCATTCTCTAGTTCCAAGCCCTGGACCACATAAGAGCAGAGAAAGCTCACTAAGAACTGTAGATACTCACATTGGCGTCTCTCCACTCTTGCCTGTGTGTGTGTTATGACTAGCTGCTTCAAGTTCCTGCCTTGACTGGCCCCAGGAGTGTGACTTGGAATTGTGAGCTAAAATAAGTTCTTTCTCCATTAAGTTGCCTTTTGTCAAGGTCTTTCATCACAGCAACAAAACCAAAACTAGGGCAGCTCACATCATTTTTGTTGAGTGCTTTATAAAGTGGGTGTCTTACAGGCTGAATACCTCTTATCTAAAATACTTGGGAACAGAAGTCTCAGACTTCAGAGTTTCTTCCATTTTGGGATATTAGCACGGACTTTCCTGGTTGGGCATCCTTAATCTGAAATTCCAGAATGTGAAACTTTTAAAATGTCATGTTGGTGTTCAGATGAATGTTGCATCCTTCTCAGCTCGGGTGTGTCCTCCCCATATCTCAATTTATAAGTTTAAAACCCAAAAGGTTTTGAGAGTTTAAAGAACAGGCTCAAGTTCAACTGTGACAGGCACAAGATTCACTGTGTGTGTTCTCCGTCTTCCCTGTCTCTGGTATGTGACTCTTTTATACAGCCCTGACAGCAGTCTGTGCTACAGCTTCACTTTTAAAATCAAATATCCTGCTGAACACCTCTGATGGCTCTTGAATGCCCACTTGAGGTAAACAGTCCAAACTGTTTAGTTGAACAACCAAGACCTTTGACAATCTGGACTCTAAGACTTGACATGCCCACTTTGCTCCACTCTTCCAGTGCCCCGAGGTTTCCCACAAGGATGCTTTTGTGTCTTTGTGTGCATTGTGCGTGCTGCCATCATGCCTTGCCCCTCTGTTTCTGCCTAAAGAAATCATGATTTTCCTGTAAGGCTCCTTCCAATGTTACTTCCCCAGTGAAGCTTGCTCATTTTCTTCTAGCAAAACACTCTTTTCTCTACTTTCTCTAGTATGTTCTATGGCTTTCTCCAAGAGCCTCTTTGGCCTTGTCTTGGTCCTTGAGGTCTACAAGCCTCAAGGACAGGTATTGTATTTTACTTTTCTTTGAATCCTCAGTTCCCAGCACCCAATAGCATCAACATTTATAGAAGTAAACAGGCTTAATCCTTTCTCATGTTTGTGTTCAGCTTTTTGAAGACTTAAGGCCTTGCCATACTTCACTCTTTTTTTTTTTTTTTTT
>NC_034595.1:71508663-71510639 GCF_900095145.1 Mus pahari
ATGTGTAGCCCAGGCTGGCCTCGAACTCGTGATCCTCCTGCCTCTGCCTCCTTCAGCAAATCCTACCGGCGTGCGCCACCACAACCGGCTACTTCACTCTTAATTATGCTGGATAAATAGTCTCAAACAGTTCATCTATTTCTTAGAAAGTCTCATGTCCAGATTTCCCAGATTTCACTTGCTTCCAGGTGTCAACTGGTCACTATTCTTCTTTCTATAGATGACACCAAGATGAACACTTGATGGCCCAGACATAGCACAGCCAGGAGAGTGTGAGGACTCTGATTTGTGACCTGGAGGGAGTGCTCCCTGTACCATGGTCCGATGGGATCCTGCTCCTGGTTTTTTCTCTCCCACTCCTCAGTAATCTGGTAAGGTAGGCAGGCGGTCTTTCTCCTGTTTTAAAGCTGAGGATCCAAGCCACCTGGTTAACATCACAAGCCCAGAGCACAGTGAGCCTTCGGTCAACTGATAACTGTAGATCATTTTAACATCAACGGTTGTCAAGTTATTGTTTCTTTCCAGTTACCAGCTAGCAGCAGTCTTCAGGGCAACCAAGGACAAAAGGGATCCGTGTCTTTAGAAGGATACAAAACCAAAGCACAGAGAGAAGGCATGTTGGATTAATGACCAGCTGCGCAGCAGTAACAGCCTTGATCTAAGAGCTTAGGCAGCGCCTGGAGTTTCTCAACCACATAGCTTCCTGGAACTATTTTTATTTGGTATTTTATAAGAGGAGAGAGACAGAAGTGTTTTTAGATAAAGAGTGAGGCCCAGGGCTCAGCCTGTCTCTACAAAGCACTCATGTTATCAGAGTCTGCATATCAAAAGGGTTGGTGTTACCTGGAGACAATAAGGAAACTGCTTCTCCGGCCTGTGGCTTGGGAGGAAAAGGATCCTGCTGTGTACTTCCATTCCATAAACATCTACTAAGCAACAGTACTATTCCAGGTGCGAGTTGCTGGGGACAGAGTGAACACGAAGCTCCTCCCTCTGAGCGTAGCAGAAGACAAAAACAACAACAGACAACACATTTTAGTTAAACAATGGAAGTATGTGTCCAGGCTACAGGGCAGCAAGTGGAGAGCTATTTGCCCCATCCCTAGGTGAGGATGCAAGAGACATTCAACATTTCCAGGGAAGGCACTCCTCATTCCTGTGTAGGCGTTAACCCAGTGAAGACAGCTGAAAGAAGAAAAGTTCCAGGTATGGCAAATGCAAAAATGGAATGAAGTTTGCTTGAGTGTGGGAGGAATTACAAGCAGCTCAAGGTCGATAGTTCAAGAGTCTAGGGATCTAGGCAGGTTTAAGTGTCTGGTGTGTGTTAAACCTTGTGGTGAACTTTTTACATGCTTTATTTCCGAACATTACCTCACCATATGACCTTACTGTATCTCTCTGGACCTCACTGGTAAAATAAAGACTAGTGAATTCTAATGTACCACTTAATATGGTACTCTTGAGTAAAGACATTCAAATCTTATGCTCTGTCTACCTCGTTTACTAGTTAACTTAAGTGACATTTGAGCATCATGGTGATCTTGTACCCAGAAGTTGTAGGCAGAGTATTCCAGAGGACTCTGTTAGGTTTAAAGCTATTTACCTCTACCTGTAGAATTTGGAAAATATAGACTATAATTCCTGCCTACCAGATTCACTGAGATAAGAAGCCATTGGAAAGAGTCAGATGGTGAACTGTGGTCACTGAGAGCTAGGAGAAAGCCTGGCTGGCTTGGACAGGTCAAGACCTCTTAAAAGAGAGAGATTGTGGGCTAGAAAGATGGTACAGCGGTTAAGAGCACTGACTGCTCTTCCAGAGGTCCTGAGTTCAAATCCCAGCAACCCTATGGTAGCTCACAACTATCTATAATGAGATCTGATGCCCTCTTCTGGTGTGTCTGAAGACAACTACAGTATACTACATATAATTAATAAATAAATTTTGAGAGAGAGAGAGAGAGAGAGAGAGAGAGAGA
>NC_034595.1:71510708-71533887 GCF_900095145.1 Mus pahari
GAGAGAGAGAGAGAGAGAGAGAGAGAGAGAGAGAGAGAGAGAGAGAGAGAGATTGCATTGTGGTAGGCCATAGGATGCAGAGTGAGGATGTGGAGTGTTGTCAGGAGAAACTGATCAGGGGCATCCCAGGCAAAGGCAACAATGAAAGCCTGGAAAAATTAACCAAACACCATATACATCTGTTTTTGCCCACCCCCCTGCTCACTCATACTACCTTTGGAATTCCCAACTGACATCTGGATTCTCCACAACTAGCTCATGGTTCTACATCTCCTCTACCTGGACCCTCAGTTCTGCCCGCATAAATTCACTTGTCACCTTCTAATTGAGCTTTTTAGTTTTGCGTTCCTTATGATAAATTCTCCACACAAGGCCCTACTCCCTTAACTCTACCCCAAGCCCCCAATCAATTTTTCTTCCTAATTGTTGAAGGTCCATTTAAAATCCCACCTTGTCTTTGTGACCCTTCTTGGGTCTCTCTTCTACACATAACAGCATTTTGATTACATGCCTGTTGTACTTACATTTTCCTGTCTTACTTCATAGTCTGTCTGCACTGTCTCCTTGAGAAATACATGCTACTCTAACATCTCTCCCAAGGGTCTTACTCATGGAGCCACTCAGTAGTAACTGAGAGGATCAGGTTCTCAGTAAACATGTGTGCTCTGAGCTCCCTTAACTCAGGCATGTGTATTGGCAGTCCCAGCCACATCCAGTTCCAGCATCAGAATCCAATTAGCTTTTGACAGAGGATGTATCTACATGTTTCTTATGGGAGCCTGAGGATGAAGCTGGCTGAGGGGTATGGAGTGGAGTAATGGGGATGGGTCTGATGGGTGTAATAAAAAATAAAATCGGGGTTATGGTAGCACAAGCCTCTAATCTCAATACTAGTAACACAGAGGCAGGGGGATTATTAGTTCAAGGCAACCTAGGCTGCACAGAGAGTTCAAGGGCAGCCTACACGGTGAGAGTACTTCCAAACAAAGCAATTCATCCTAATGGTCCTGCAAAGAATACTTGAGAGCCACTGCTTGGTCACAAATTGTGATGTAGATACAGTGCTCTTACTTTATAGATGAGCAGACACAGAGAGGCTTGGGGCTTGGAGAGGCATTACTAAGGTGCTTGTCCTTGTCCTGTGGTATATCATGGAATCAGCGCTAATGCATTCTCCACTATGTTGGACCTGCCAGGTCACATCTCGGTTTTCTGTGAGGAGACAGTAGGTTCAGAGTTCCCAGTAAATCAGATTTTAAAAATGTCCAAATTTGGAAAGCAGATGATAGGTCTAAACTGCCCTTGTAATGACCTCAGACAGCTTCAAAGAAGAAAAGCAGTCACAAAAGACACATTGGAAGATGTGAGCTGGGTATCATCAGAATCCTGAGGGAGGCCAGTTCGTGTCCAGGCCTTTCCCTCCCCCACTCCCTTTCTTTAAGGACCAGAAGCCATGCTTTTCTGCAGCTCTGCCCCGAGATCATCAAGTGTATAGTCAAAGTAAAATGCTGACTTTCAGTTGGCAATAACACAACAGTCACTCCTGTTTGCTGTTCTTCGAGAAGGCTCTGCCAAGTTTAATTCTTTAATGTAATACATATAGCATGGCTTCCTAGCATTCCCCCCTGCTTTTTTTAAAAAAGAGCTTGCATCTTGATGAATTTCTCTCGTTCCCTCATTCCCCATTGCCTCTGTTTTTACTTATGACCCCAAGGTCACAGCATCTGTCCAGTTTCACTCTCCAGTTGCTTCCTAGGCTTTAAAGCCCATTGATCTCCTTTTTTTGAAAAAAATCCAAACATTCAACAATTAATGACATCTAAGATGGCTGTATCCTGGGATACTAAGTGGAGTACAAATGAAACTCGTGTGTCCAAGGAAACCTGCCTCACTTAAAATATTGCAATGCAATACATTTCATATGCTGGTGCTTACTAAATGACCACTCAGAGAAGGGAACAGTGAGCCTCTTTCTACATTTGTAAAAAGACATGTCAGAGATGTTTTGAGCTGGTTCTGAGAGAAAAGCAGGGAGCAAAAGGACAGTATGGAGTTTTATTTACTTTTTAGCAAAGTAGTACGGAGTCCTCCTTGCCGCTCTGTGAGCACTGGAGCTACACACGCGAATGAGGAGCCTTGGCTCTCAAGCAGCCTTCAGCCTAGAAAAAAGAGGTTACAAACATAGCCAGTTCACAGGAGATGGGAGAAAGTCAAAGGATGCAGGCATGTAAATGTGCGAGAGGCCCTGTTGATGAGAGAGAACTCATGGTAAGGACCTTAAAGCAGTTAAGTTCTCAGTTAACAGTGAGCAACAACCACAAAGAAATGAACTCTATTAACAACCCGAAGGTGCTAGAAGCAGACCTTTCCCTCACTGAAGCTCCTGATGCCTTGATTCCAGCTTTGGACGCACTGAGCAGAGAACCCAGTATCACTGGGCGGAGTTCTGACCTCCGGAGCTCATCAGTAGGCATTGTTTGAAGCTGCTAACTCGTGTTAGCTGCTCATGCAGCAACAACATTGTTGCCATAGCTATTTACGCATTTGCTTCCTGACAAGCAGTGCCTCCGATTCAGGCTGTTAACTATCTCTGTAACCTAGGTGCTCAGTACTAACTAAGTTTCCACTGAGTGAGCTCGTAAGCCTCAGAGATGCCGATGAATACTCAAACACATTGTGTCTACTCTGCTTAGCCAAGGATGAGAGTTACCGACCTTACACAGAAGGATCCTGGGACAGAGAACAGCTCCCATCCTCCTTCCAGGAGGATATTCCAGGCCCGGCTGGCCCCACAGTAAAGCAAGTAATCAGCTTTGAGTGCCCGAAGCACCGTTCGGGTGGACCTTTTCCAAGGCGCTCTGCAGACAGAAGCACCACCCATCGGTACCTGTCTTACAGCGCGCGAACTACATGTTTTTAAACTTTTTCTCCTTGCAACCTGTTCTTGCCTGAAAAACCTTTATGTGACCTTGGATAAGTCTATAAAATAGCGTACAAATCAAACGTTGACATCATAAATTTGTTTTACAGCAATGCTTCGCTAGACATAATTTTATCATTTATCAGAGATAAAAGCAAGGCAGGTATGCTCATTTTTGTAGAAATAGTTAAATCTCGGCTGAGTGTTTGAAGCTATATAGAGGTGGGAAGAGAATCAACCCCACCAAGTTGTCTTCTAGCCTCTGTTGGGAACAAAAAAATAAAGGGGGAGGGCCTTGGGGGGGCCCAGGGAGAAGTGGGGAGGAAAAGGGGCCTAACGTCCGGCCAGAGTTCCCCTGTGCTCTGGGCAGGCAGATGCAGGCATTGGGGGGTTGCCAGACACTTTCCACTCAGCCCTGGGTGGGCATTGCCTCTGACCCACTCGGCGGGGCAGGGAGGGGGGGTGGAGAAGGGGCAGCCCCCGACTGACCGGGGATCCCCTTGGAGCTACCTTGCTAGCACCCCAGGGTTTTGGGAAAGAGGGAATAAGGGAAGAAGTTCCCAACACTGATGAGAGTGCGTAGCGGGCCTTGATGGAGCAGAGCAGAGACTCTATGGTTTAAGAGCTTTATTATAGAAATGCAGGGAGAAAGAGAGAAGAGAGAAGAGAGAGAGAGAGGAGAAGAGAGGAGAAGAGAAGTCAAAGAGAAAGGAAAGAAGAGAGAGAAGTGAGAGGTAAGAGGACAAAGGAGTAAGAGAGTAAGAGTGAGAGTAAGAGAGCGTTGTGGGGCCGGGCGTGGTGGCGCACGACTTTAATCACAGCATTCCGGAGGCAGAGGCAGGCGGATTTCTGAGTTCGTAGGCCAGCCTGGTCTATAAAGTGAGTTCCAGGACAGCCAGGGCTACACAGAGAAACCCTGTCTCGAAGAAAAAAAAAAAAAGAGAGAGAGAGAGAGAGAGAGAGAGAGTAGTGGGGCTGAACACCCCTTTTTTATTGTCTTCAATGTTGCTAGGTAACTGGGGAGGAGTTTAGCCTGAAGGTCAGAAGCTTGGGCCATTGCTTATGTGACTACTAACCATGCTTCTCTTGTGGGGGCTGTGGGAGGTGGTAACTTAGGGCAGGGACCGGAGTTCCAGGAGCTTGAAGGAACGCCTACCCTGTCATGTAGGTGAATTATGACCATCGGGGTTCAGACCTCAGCTCGACCGGAGACCAACCTGCAATTTCCCACAAGCCTCTACATGCACACTGTCGGAATGTGTGCCCCCCCTCCCATCCCATGTGCACACCCCCAACACCCCAGTCCCCCACAGAGAAGTTGGGTTCTGAATGGTATTTACATCCATGGCAATCTTGGCAGAGCTGAAGTCTCAGGACTTTTATTTCCCCATATATATACTTATATATGGCATCTTTTGCAGCTAAAGTAGAGCCTTTTAAAAAACATTTTATTAGATATTTTATTTATTTACATTTCAAATATTATCCCCTTTCCTGGTTTCCCTTCCGAAAATCCCCTCTCCTTCCCCCCACCCCCAACCAACCCACCCACTCCTGCTTCCTGGCCCTGGCATTCCTCTATACTGGAGCATAGAACCTTTACAGGACCAAGGGCCTGTCCTCCCATTGATAACCAACTAGGCCATCCTCTGCTATATATGTAGCTGGAGCCATGAGTCCCACCATGTGTACTCTTTGGTTGGTGGTTTGTCCCTGGGAGCTCTGGGGGTACTAGTCAGTTCATATTGCTGTACCTTCTATGGGGCTGCAAACCCCTTCAGCTCCTTGGGTCCTTTCTCTAGCTCCTTCATTGGGGACCCAAACTAAAGCCTTTTATTCAAAAGTTGAACTCCATTTATTGATCTCTGTTTTTAACATGAAAAGTATAACTATACTATGAAAAAACCCTGTGACATGAGCTTCCTATGCTGTAAAGTCCTACTCTTCCCTTGATTCCTTCTGTCCAGGTGGTTTTTTGAGACAGGCTGGCCTAGAGCTCATTATGAAGCCAAGGACAGACAGCCTTGCACTTCCCATCCTCCTACTGTCACCTCCCAAGTACTGAGATAACAGGTGTGTGCCATTGTACCCAGCACGACTTTATTTTTCTTTCAACAATTCAAAATGTAAGAACAAAGCAGGGGACATGGGTCAACAGGTGAAAGCATTTTCTGTGCAAGCCTGACAACCCGAATTAATTCCCCAGGTTCGGTTGTGTTGGTGACCTCAGGGGGTGGAGACAGGGGAGTGAGCTGGAAGTTCTCAAGTCAGCTAGCCTGCAGTACTCAGCAACTGCAGCAGTAGAGATTTATTTTTTTTTTTGTAAAGATTTATTTATTTATTATATGTAAGTACACTGTAGCTGTCTTCAGATACTCCAGAAGGGGGAGTCAGATCTTGTTATGGATGGTTATGAGCCACCATGTGGTTGCTGGGATTTGAACTCCGGACCTTCGGAAGAGCAGTCGGGTGCTCTTACCCACTGAGCCATCTCACCAGCCCCAACTGCAGCAGTAGAAACAGCAGCAGAGAGCCCGCCTCAAAGAGGGTGGAGGGAGAGAACCAGCACCCTGAAAATTGACCTCTGACCCCCCCCAGTACACTGTGGCACAGGTGTGTCTACCCTCCTCCCCCTCTTCCTCTCTCTCCTCTTCTTCTTCCTCCTGCATACACAATAAATAAGTAAATGACAAAATTTCAAATTTTTAAAAGCCAAGCCATTTTGAGTCTCTGTCCAAACAGAGGGGTCAGATTAATCCCCAGGACAATTGCTCGGTGACCCTGCTCTAGAACACTGGTTTCTTCTTACAGTCTTCTACCACATAGCCATTCATTCGGAAATAGTTGTGAATTGCCTACCAGGTTCTGTTGCAGATTAGGCAGTGATTAAGAGCATTCTTTTAAGAAACTTATTGTATATGGGGGAAAAAATAAATCATGTTACCCAGTGACAAGACGAAAAAAGTATTAAATGCCCTTAGAGAAGATCAGACGACCGTAGGGCAGGCTGTGAGAGCTAAAGAGAGATGGGAAAATCATCTCGAATTCCAACAGTGGTTGAGAAAGGAGCCTCTAACCACGCTCCTTTGTATGGCCACCACTTACCAGGACAACTCTCACTTATTTTTGTGCCTCGGTTTTCTTACCTATAAAATATGAATCCTTACACTCCTTACTGGACAGGTTTGTTGTGAGAAGTCAGTGTCCCACAGTGAGTTAAGACAGGAAAGGTGAAGCACCTAATGAATGCCTGGCTTATAGTAAACAATGGGAAATGCTTTGATATTCAACATCATGGAAGACTGCATGAGGACAGTATGGAGTCAGGTGGGGACTTAGACACATGGTGACAGAGAGAAAAGCGTACTAAGACAGAAAGTTTATGGGAAAGTCTGGAGTACACAGAGGACAAATTAGAAACGCGTCAATCAAAGAAGAAGAAGGACAGTGGGAAATAAATGGAGAAAGGAAGGCTGTGGTTATACCGTGGAGAGCCTTGAATGCCAGGCTGAGAAGTTTGGATTGTGGCCCATTGCTAATGAGGTCTTATTAAGTTTTATGAACTAGGAGACACGCTGCCAGGATCTGGCAGCTGTGGGCGGCAAGTTGGAGAGAACACAATCTGGATTTAGGTTACAACCCCTATAGCTATTTTATTGGATCTGGCTAAAAAAAGGAAGTCATTTCAAAACCACCACTATGGTTTGCATCTTAAATATCTCCTAAAAGTTAATGCATTGAAGGCTTGGTCCTCAGTATAGCAGTGTTCAGAGGTGGGACATTTTGGGAGGTGATTGGATCATGAAGGATCTAACCTCATGAGTGGATAAATCAACAGACAGATTCATAACTTAATGGGTCTGGGAAGAAGGCCTTTGCTATAAAAATGAGTCTCTTATTGCTTCCTTACCACACACATAAAAGCGAATGGGTAGGGACTAGCAAGACGGCTCAGTGGATAAAGTGTTGACTGCAAAAGCATGAAGCATCCACGTGAAACCTTGGTACAGTTGCTGATGTACATCTCTAATCCCAACACGGGGATGGGGGAGTGAGAACAGGCAGATCCCTGGGTTTCACAGACTAGCCAGCTGAGCTAATTAGTAACGTCTAGGCTCAATGAATACGATAAAAAGCAATAGAAAAAGACATTGGATGTCAACCTCTGACCTCTACAGGTACTCACAGGCACATACACATACATGTGAACACATACATGCACATAACACACGGTTAGCCAGGTGAAGGAACAATGCATGGAAACCTCTGAATTGGTGAGGCCAAAAGCTCCTTTGATTTCTCTCAGGCACTCTGTCACTGTGGCAGAAAGGAGACTAACCCAACTACCATAGTTTTACCCCTAGATGACTGTCAGTCTGGCAGTGCCATTGCCTGAAGTGCTGGACTAAGGCAGAGAACGTTTACTTTACTCCTTAACCTGTGAAGCTGATGGGTTCCATTCAGAACTGTCGAGCAGGAATGGAGCTGAAACTGAGCAAGTCTGAGCGTAGGGCTGATGATAGAAGCCAAATGCTCTGGGGTAAGCCTTTCAACAACTTGAGACAGGCATCTGATACTCCCCGAGGGAGGGGCTCTCTACTCTTTGTATTACTGTTCTGTTTTTGGAGCAGGGTCTCACTATGTAGCCCGGGCTGGACTTGAGCGGGGGATTTTCTGTCTCAAGCTCTCAAGTGTTGGGAGTACCAACACATTGGAAAGTGAAGGAAACAGAAGGCAAAGATGTTGAGGTCAACCTCATACTTTGTAACCAACTGCTCTGCTCTACTTCACCATGACTAGCCTTCTCAGCACTCCAAAACAAATAGCCTCTCAGACTTTTGATGGCAGGCTACTCAGTGGGATCCTGGTAAACGTCCTGTGATGGTATATGCACCATGGTCAAAACAACTTGGGGAATAAAAGGATTTTATTTTGCTTTCACTTCCAGGTAACAGCCCATTATTGAGGGGAGTCAGGGCAGGATCTCAAGCAAGCAAGGGAGCAGGAGGCAGGAGTCAATGCAGAGGCCACAGAGGAATGCTGCTTACTGGCTTAACATTTCTCATTTTCCTGGAGAGCTGTGGGCACAAGAATCTTCACACTGTGTTCCCAACAAAGCATTATTATTATTTTTTTCAACAAAGCATTATTAAGAAAAGGATACCTCAGTTCACTGACCCCTGAAAGGATCTTAGGGGCACCCTGAGTCTCAAGGTACATATTACAATGGAATAAAAAAAAAAAAAAAACACCAAAACCCAATTTGGATGGCCTTTCCTTCAGTTTCTGTGCCACACTTTGTCTCCATATTTTCTCCTGTGAAATTTTGTTCCCCCTTCTAAGAAGCACTGAAGCATCCACACTTTGGTCTTCCTTCTTCTTGAGCTTCATATGGTCTATGAATCATATCTTGGGTATACCAAACTTTTGGGCTAATATCCACTTATCAGTGAGTACATACCATGTGTGTTCTTTTGTGATTGGGTTACCTCACTCAGGGTGGTATTTACAAGCTCCATCCATTTACCTGTGAATTTCATGAAGTCATTGTTTTTAATAGCTGAGTAGTACTCCATTGTGTAAATGTACCACATTTTCTGTATCCATTCCTCTGTTGAGGGACATCTGGGTTCTTTCCAGCTTCTGACTATTATAAATAGGGCAGCTATGAACATAGTGGAGTATGTGTCCTTATTACCAGTTGGAGCATCTTCTGGGTATATGCCCAGGAGTAGTTATAGCTGGGTTTTCATGTATTACTATGTCCAATTTTCTGAGGAACCGCCAGACTGATTTCCAGAGTGGTTGTACCAGCTTGCAATCCCATCAGCAATGGAGGAGTGTTTCTCTGTCTCCACATCCTTGCTAGCATCTGCTGTCACCTGAGTTTTTGATCTTAGCCATTCTGACTGGTGTGAGGTGGAATCTCAGAGTTGTTTTGATTTGCAGTTTCCTGATGACTAAGGATGTTGAACATTTCTTTAGGTGCTTCTCAGCCATTTGAGTTTCCTCAGTTGAGAATTCTGTTAAGCTCTGTTCCCCATTTTTAAATAGGGTCATTTGGTTCTCTGGAGTCTAACTTCTTGAGTTCTTTGTATATATTGGATATTAGCCCTCTATCAGATGTAGGACTGTTAAAAATCTTTTCCCAATCTGTTGGTTGTCGTTTTGACCTATTGAGTGTGCTTTGCCTTACAGAAGCCTTGCAATCTTATGAAGTCCCATTTTTCAATTCTTGGTCTTAGAGCATACACCATTGGTGTTCTGTTCAGGAACTTTTCCCCTGTGCCCATGTGTTCGAGGTTCTTCCTCACTTTCTCTTCTATTAGATTCAGTGTATCTGGTCTCATTTAGAGGTCCTTGATCCACTTGGACTTGACCTTTGTACAGGGAGAAGGAAAGTCCATCCAGAGACTGTCCCACTTGGGAATCTATCCCACATCCAGTTGCCAAACCTAAACGCTATTGCAGATGCTGGGAAGTGCTTGCTGACTGGAGCCTGATATGACTGTCTCCTGAGAGGCTCTGCCAGAACCTGACAAATACTGAGGCAGATGCTTGCAGCCAACTATTGGACTGAGCACGGGGTTCCCAATGAAGGAATTGGAGAAGGGACTGAAGGAGCTGAGGGGGTTTGTAGCCCTATGGGAGGAGCAACAGTGTCAACCAGCCAGACACCCCCCCCCCCGGAGCTCCCGGGAACTGGACCACCAACCAAAGAGTATACATGGAGGGACCCATGGCTCTGGCCATATATGTGGCCGAGGATAGCCTCGTTGGACATTAGTGGGAGGAGCGGCCCTTGGGCCTCAGGGGTTTGATACCCCAGTGTAGTGGAATGTCAGGAAGGGAAGGCATTGAGTGTGTGTGTGGGGTGGGTGAGCACCCTCATAGAGGCTGGGGGAGGGGGGATGGGATAGGGGGGTTCTGGAGGGGAGACCTGGAAAGGGGAATAACGTTTGAAATGTAATAAAGAAAATATCCAATAGAAAAGGGGAAAAATAAAACCAAACAAATTGAAGTTCTAATCTAGATGTGCAAGGAACTGCTATGCTTTGGCTTCCCTTCCCTCTCTAACTTAGCGTCGCCGCCATATTCCCGGAGCCTCTCAGACTCTTGCTAGCCATCCCTGCCACACCTTTGCTCTCAGCCTCTCCTTATCCTGAGATGCCTTTCCTTGCAGCTTCCTTTAGGAATCAGATTGAATGAGCTTGGGGCTAAGTAAGGGCTGCTTTCCCGGAACTCTCTGGTTCTGGTGTGAGTTCCATAGCTGTGATAAAGACCATTACCAAAAACAACTTGGGAGAGGAAATGGGTTATTTGGCTTCCACTTCCACAACATTGTTCATCTCTGAGGGAGGTGAGAACAGCAACAAGGAGACAGGAACTGAAGCAGAGGCTATGGAGGAACATCGCTTTATTGGCCTTTCTTTATACCACCTAGGACCACCTGCCCCGGGGGGTAGCACCTCCCACATCAATCTTTAGTCAAGAAAATGCCCACACACTGTTTGCCAGCAGGCCAATCTGATGGAGACTGTTATGCAACTGAGATTCCCGCTTCCGAGATTAGCATAGATTTGTTTCAGGTTCATAAAAATCAACCAGCATTTCCCTTATCACCTGACCCTCGAGAGCACGGCCATTGAAATTGTGTGATCTTGGAGAAGTAGCTCTTCATGAACTTCAGTTTCCGCGGGCCAAACCATCACGTTTTCTGGAGACGCAGTTGTGTGTGGGGTGGGGGAGCATCACTGGAAGGACCCAGGGTCACTGTACCTAGCACGCTAACATTCAAAGCCTACTCGGGGGGCAAAAGAGAAGGCCTGCTTTTGTTAGTACTGTTGCACCTTTTGGGGCGCACTCATTTTCTCCTCATAGTAGTTTTCCTCTCGCCTGCGCATTGGAAAGACTAAAGGTGCGAAGGAACTCTTTTAAGGTCACTCCACAGTGGGCCACCAGCCGGGTGGGGGCTGAGGGTCGACGGGATTCGAACCTGGCACCTCAGAGGACGTCATTCACTGGTCTGGGAGACACGAGCAATCCAGTGGGTCGCGGCTCCTTAGAACTTTTTTTTTCCTTTTTTTTTTTTTTTTTTTTTTTTTTTTTTTTAGGGCTGGCGGTCGAGAGGCGGCGGGAAGGCGCGAGCGGGGTCGCCCCTTCCCGCCGCCCGGCGCGCGCGCGAGACAGAGCTCAACGGCCGCGGCGCGCGCCACCTCGCGGCAGGAGGCTCTGGCGGGCGGGGCTGGGCAGCTCTCGCGCCTGTCCCCCGCCCCTCGGCCGTCGCCGCCACCGCCGCCGCCTCGGTGGAGCCCCCCGCCTCCCGCCGCCGTCTCAGCCGAGCCGCTCTCCCGAGCCGTCGCCCTCCCCTGCCGGCGTCCTCGCTCGCTCCCTGCGCAGCGGAAACATGGCGGCTGGAAGGGAGTGAGTGAGCCGCCCGCGCCCCGCGCCGCTGTCGCCCTCAGGTAAGCGCCTCGCTGTCACCCCCGGCCCGGCCCGGGCCCCTCAAGGCCCGCCTTACGGCCACGGGCCGGAGCGAGTCCCCGCCCGGTGACCCTGGTCTCCGTGTCTGCAGCCCTCCGGCGGCCGTGTCAACTCGGCCCGAACCCCGGCGGCCTGCGCCGCATCTGCTCGGGGCCCAGTGTCCGGCGGCGGCCTGACGCGCCGGGGTCGGCCGGGGGCGCGGTGCGCGAGTCCCCGCACAGGGCCCCTTCCGAGCGGGGAGCAGGGCTTGGGGCGGAACCGGGAAGCCTGGCTCGGGCCCAGTGCGGGGGCTCTTTCGGGCTGGTGGGACGCGTCGCCAGAGAGATTCGCCTGGGTCCCAGCAGCGGAGCACCGGGGGTCGTGGACACCGGGGGCTTGGAGCTTTCTGCAGGCGTCCCGGGGCTGGGGCTGGGGCTGGGGCTGGGGGACTCACATGTGCCACCTGCCTGGAGCCCGGCCACCACCGGGCAGGTTCCGAACCTTAGACAGGGAACGGCAGACAACCTTAGAGCACAGCAGGGAAAGGGGTTCCCAGGTAGATGGGTGAACCCCAATAATACCCCAAAGCGAAGAGAACTAAGAGTCATCCAGGCTCCCCCTACTCTTATCCTATTCGGGATGGAAGTTATCTTTTAAAATTCCAAATAATACCCTAATAATTTGGAACCTTTTAGGACGGCTCTCCATCCTAGTCCTAATACCTTTGCAAAGTAAGACCGTCCAGTCTGGTCCTGGATGGATTTGGTTATAGGTAGAAAGGAACGGCTGTCTCTCGTCTTTCTGCTTCGTTTTCCTCTTGGGCAGCTGTTAAGAGTGAAGATAGTAATCGTGTCCCCTGAGTCTTATTTTGGCTAACTCCCAATTCCTTTAGCCTTTTTCTTTACTCTGGTCTTTGATCCGCTCCTTTGATGAGCACTGGTTTGCCCATATTGCCCCCACAGAAGAGCTCCTTGTGAGCAGAGAGAGCAAGCTCAGTCGTTTTTGAGAGGATTGACCTTAAATAAAAAGTACTGTCCCTTCCTCATTTTTGTACTGCGTTGAACTTAGCGGGTGGGGGTTGGGAGTGGTGAGGGAAGAGCTGTGCAGTAGTAGCATGTGTTCCCCCAAGCTAAAAGAGATCATCCTGTTTTGTGGTTTCTCTTCCTTTGAAAAATTGAACACTTCATCAAGTGAGCTAATGTATATCAAAAGATTGTACAGTGTAATATATCATGCAGATAAAAGAGCTTATTATTTTTGCTCTAAAAAGTACTGAGACCTAGACTGGTGCCAAACTGCAATTTAATATTTGCTTGGAGAGAGAGCTGCCTTATTACAATGGACTCTGCTTTTTTTCCCTGCCAACAGAAGGCCTCAACTTGCTGTGAAAAAACAACTTTCTGTTGCTCATTAAAAAAGCATTCCTTCCCCCCCCCCCCAAGTTTAATTCTTTTTAAGTTACTTAGCTTTGGTGGTACATAGGGTTAAAGTACTTAAAATGGATCTTTTATCAGTTTCTTAGACCTTTGCCTAAGCATCCCTGCAAACAAGTAATTTCTTAAGCCCATTAGAGAAGTGATGGCCTTGTAGATAAAATGCTAAGATCTGTGGCTGGGACCTCGTTCAAGATCTGAGCAAAGTTTCACTGTTTTTGTATCTAAGGCAAGCACATACCAGCAGTGAGAACTGTGTTTATTTTTGTACTTTTATGTCTTTGTTTCTTGAATTGGTTAGTGGTTTTAAAGTTTGTAGCACATATGTCAAAAAAATTAAAGGTATTGATTTTTAAGTGTGTGTGTGTGTGTGTGTGTGTGTGTGCGTGCGTGTGTGCACACACACACACACACTTGAGTTGCCCATGAAGGCCGGAGGAATAAGATTTCCCTACAGTTGGAGTTATAGACAGTTGTAAGATAACAGTTGGATAACAGTTGTAAGAGCTAGGCTTGGTTCCTCTGGAAGAGAGATACATGATCTTAAACATTGAGCTATCTCACCAGCTGCACACATGTCAGATTTTAATTTCTGGTATGTTAGTTTGTGCAAATACTGTTTCACTTTTGTGTAACTTGTTAAAGAATTATATGGTACCATTCTGTACAGAACTGGGTAGAAGTCTCTGAACCCTCCAGGGTAAGGATTCAAAACTGGGAAAACACCAGTATGAACATTACAATGAAATTTAAACTTGCTGTATTGTAACCTTTATACTTATATGCTACCATGTGTCAGGCATTGAGTTATGTATGGTGCTAGACTGGACACACAGATAAGTGAAACATTTCTAATCATTGTGGAGCTGGACCAATGTGGTGCTTACACAGGCTGTCTCAATAAAAGTTAAGCACTGTCGGAGAGTGAGGGCTTTTGAACTAGCCAGGCTTAGAGGGAAGGCTATAGGGAGGGATGAGCCTGGGCTCTGGTGATAAAGGGGGCAAGAGGAGTGGAATATGCCTTAGAGAAAACAGAACAAGTGAAGGAAAAGTTTGAGGAAAGGATTGATCCCCACGAAACCCACAGCACTTTGTGATTGCCAATAATCGAACAGTAGAGATAAAATATGGTAAATTATGAAGGTCCAGCCAGGCAAAGACTGTGTCATGGTGGACCTTGTATATATAAATATTGTGAAATTAATTCAGTGGGGGATATTCTTTAACCACTGAAAGGCTTACAAAAAAAAAAAAACAACCCAAAAACCAAAAAACTAGACATGGTTGAAGTAACATTAAAAATGGTCACAGAGATGAAAAAGTAAGAAATGAGTTTGAGAAAGCTTATGAGGTCTTATGTGTATGAGAGAATAATTCATGTTGTACTCAGGTCTTAGACTTGGATGACAATAGGACGATGGTGTCATTAATTGAAACAGGAAACACTTGGAGATGGGTTTATTTTATTCTTATTTTTAGATTTAGCAATTTTTTTAGTTAGACCCGGGGATAAATATAATAGAAGTAATGTGGAAGAAAGTGGATTGTGGTTAGGACATAAAATATTAGCTTATTATTATAAATAATAAAGTTGTCCAATGTGGAACTGTTCTAGGTGACAACTAGATATGCATGTATATGTGTGTGTGTGCCGGATGGCTAAGTGAAATACAGCAGAAGCGAAGGTCATTGAAGTGGAGTCTGGCGGAGCTGTGAGGACAGCAGAGTGATTTAGGATGATGGGATGAGGAAAAGAGGAAGATTGTGACCCAGGTGCAGTAAAGATAAAGGATTAATTGAGGTGGTAGATGACACAGGAGGCAGTCGGGCAGAAAGTGGTACTGCCAGATGGCACAAACCTCAGAGGAGGACCTTTAAATGCAGGAGTGGGGAAGTCAGGGTTCTCACCTTTTCCTTCTTACAGGCAGGGTTCTCATCTCTTCATTTTTATTCAGGACTCACATCAAATATTGTTTGCACCACAGTGTTTTTTTGAGTCTTGAAAATAAGAAAACATACCATATACTGAATCTTTTCTGCCCATATATAATGACCAAGGGATTTTCTCTGTTGCTTGTAGGTAAGTAGGAACCAATTAGATAAAACAGTGAGATTCACCCGTGGTTTGGGGACAACCCAGAAGAAAGAGTCTAGGCTTTGGATTTAGAAACACAAGGATTCACATCTAGGCTCTGTTACTTTCTAGCCTTATACCTGTAAATACTCTGATAAATATTAAAAAAATAAAAATAAATAAAAAATTCTTATTTCATAGTTTCATAGTTTATTTCATAAACTTATTTCAAAGTTTACATAAAAACATAAGAAGCACTAGAAAAGCAGTTGGCTCTTTATATAAGTAAAGTAAATGTTAATTTTCTTGTCTTTACTTTTAATGGGCTTATGCTCTGCTTGCAGAAATAAAGCTCCCCCCACACACACACTTACCAAATTATTAGGCAGAATACAGTAAGTATTCTTTTATCCGAAGGACTAAACGTACAGTAGGAAAGAGCAGTCACTTTCAACATTTGGAAATAAGTTCAGTCTTCACACTCAAGATACATTTTCTTTGGGCCCTGGAGATATTTCAGTAGATTAAATAATAATTATATCTTGATACCAAGTATACTCTATCAAGTATTTCAAATTAATTAGATTTGACACAAATTTGGGTATTTGTTTAAGTCAACAGTGGACTATGTGGCTTGAGAAATGGACTGAGCTTTTCTGTGAAAGTCTTGACACTATCAAATTTGGAATTGGTTCCAGATATATTAGTGAGCGATAGGTTGTATGTCCATTCTCTCTACCTACATCATTCACTGTGTATTCATTTATACACATTAATTCAGAAGTTCAGATTTTTGTTTGAAGTAAATAAATTCCTCTTTGAAGATAAGTCCTCCTGTAGGCCAATTTCAGATTAACAAAGTAACTGTTAAGTTCTGTTTTGAAGCTGTAGTTTAATCCTTGCAAGGACCTTACTTGGTAGATAGGCTCAGTCAAACACTGGGTTCTATTGGTAAAAAATTCTTTTTCCTATCATACTGACTTAGAGTTAAAACAAAGCGCAGAGCTCTCATTGTTGCTAAGTGTTAACTGCACAGAGGCAGGTTACTTTGATTCTCAGACATTCAGCTTCTTTATAAAATGAGGGAAGGTATAGCTGTAAGGTTGAAGAGAGTGAGTAAATTCTTGGTAGATGTTGGTTACATAAGACACTGAAAAGTTGGGTCCCTCTTTCCTTATCTGAAATTGATACCTTGGCCAAAGCTTTAATGCTAACTCTAGCTATCAAGGACCTTCTGCAGCTAATTGTTTTGATAACCTTATGGTTGGATAAACCCAGAAACTCTTGGTCTCCCAGCCTCTGTAGTCGTTTGTCATCTTTGGTATTCTTGTCTGGCCTGACTTCCTCTTCATCTTTCTCCTAAGCCTTATTCTCTTCTTAAGCATTTTTACATGTTCTTCCAAGCTCCTGTTTTCCTGTGTTCTTGACCATTTCACTGGTGGTGCTGTGTGCCCATTGAATCCTGACGAGGATATTGATTGTTCTGTAACCCTTTAATATATAGCTCATCTATATTCATCTAAATGGGAGAATTGAGGATAACTAATTTTTCTGTTACCACTGTTTCCAGACCATGTCTTTCCCTTTGTGTTAAATGCCTCTGGCTTTCTGGAATGGGGGTTAAATTTCCCTTCTTAGGGCTTCCTTCTCATTTAGGATGTGGCACCCGCAGTCTCTCTTACTCCTTCCTCTCTTCCTTCTTAGTGTTCACATGGATTATTTTTCTCCAAAACATTGGTTTCTTCTACTCAAGAGATCACCCCGTGTCGAATCCACCTCCCTGTTTTATCTTTTATCATCTAGAGCTGGCCTACCTCTGAAATGATAGGTGAAAGTGACCAGCTTTGTTTAGAATTTCTCCTTTGCCTGGCCTTTGATTATCCTCATTAGATCATATCTTGACCTTATCACTCCTTCCCTTTCCAGGTCAGTTGTTTTCAGCATACTTTTAAAATTCACCCTCTTGCCATTATCCTCTAGTACCATGCTCCATTTTCCTGTCCCTGGTGGCTAAAGTCATAAACCTGTTGATTCAGACTGACCTCTTTCCTTGTCTGCATCAGTGTTACCCAGCCTGAGGCAAACCACACTGTTGACTGATTGCTGCCATTGGGCCTTTACTGCATACTTACTTTTTGTCCTATTTTCTATCATGTCTTGGGGGTAAAACAAACAAACAAAAATCCCTCTTTTCAGGCTTCTGACCTTTGTAATTCCTCTTCTCAGTCTCAACATATGGCCAACGGCTTAAAAATGTAGAGACCATGAAAAGGATATTTGTTTTATTTTCCTTGTAACAAAGTTGCTTTAAATTACATATCTATGTTTTCTTATATCTTCTGTTTGCCTAAGTTAAATCTCTGAGCCCTGTCTTTTCCTGATCTCTAACCTTTTTTTCTCTCTTCTGATGCCTACACACACACACACACACACACACACACACACACACACACACCGTACATGTACATATATAAATCTTATCAATGAAATAAATCTTGTAAACTGCTTACCCTTTATACAAACTTAAGTTGTATACTCTGGTTATATATATAAACTTTCTCACCTTTTTAATACATTTTATTTTAGGTGTGTGTGTGTGTGTGTGTGTGTGTGTGTGTGTGTGTTGGTGCATATGTGAAGGTCAAAGGTCCTGGAATTTAAACTCATGTCATCAGGCTTGGCAGCAAGCACCTTCATATGCTGAGCCATCTTGCAGGTCCTCACTTTTTGTTTTCACCATGTCTTGACTTAATAAGGTTCGGTTTCCTAATCTGAAAATAAACATAGTAGTACTACCTGTTGGGTGCTATAGAACCTCAAAATTTCTGTTAGTTTTTAAAAAATTCATAATGTATGTGAAGGAGCTCTGTACATCATATATTACATTCATGTATATATTAGTTTATTGTTGCTGCTTGTATCAGTTTCCTAAGTACTCATGAAATAATAGTCTTCCTATTTCAAAAATTAAACAGATATAAAGGTTTTGGAATTCATTCTAGTCACCACAGTAAGGTGGCAGAGACCTGGGAACTGCTCTAGTCAAGGTCATCAATTTCCTCCTTGGTGCTGAAGTGGGCAAATGTATGAAAGGCAGCAGGTCCGTGCCTTAGCAGTATTTTACTTTCATGATTATCCTCTCTTCCCTAAAACATTTCTTTTCCCTTGGGACTCAGTGCCCTTCAGTGTTTGGTTGCCTTGCTGGCTACATCCCTGTATGTAGTCTTTCTTCCCTTGCCTGCCCCTCCATTACATTCTCTTAACAAGCATCTGCTCACTTGTTTTAAGTGTGCCTGCATTCTTAGGACTCAAACCCCTTCTCTAGTCCTGAGAGTGTTAGCCTATGTTTAGCTACCCACATGCAGCTTCACAAACAGCTGCCAGCCATATCTCCCTCAGTCACTAAGTAGCCTTGTTTTTGGCATTTGTTACAACAACACTAGCAATTTACCCTCAGAGCAGTTAACTTTGGCTATGGAGGTGCTACAGGTTACAGTAGAAAGGTAGAAGATATGGGGAAGGAATGATGATTATAACTGCAGAATGTTGACAGATGCTGTGTACACCTTTTTAAATTTGAAGTATGTACTAATCCTAAAAACGGGAAGCCAGACATTGTCAACAGGATTTTCTGATAAGAAACTGAAGTTCAGATGGAGAAGATGATGTGCCCAATTGTGAACAGCTACAAAGTATCAAAATGACTCCTCAAAACCAGGTCTTGGGACACTCTGCTTTGTTCAGAGTGGCTCACTGCCTCTTTGCCCATCTTCTAAAAACTTGGTGTGTATTATTGAGCCTTATGGTGGTTCTCCTGATAGTCATCATGAATTAATTTTCTTAATTTTTGATGCTTACAAATGCTGCTGTATTTTTTGCCCTCATTGTTGATTATAATTGTTGAGCTGGGCGTGGTGGCACATGCCTTTAATCCCAGCATTTGGGAGGCAGAGGCAGGCGGATTTCTGCGTTCTAGGCCAGCCTGGTCTACAAAGTGAGTTCCAGGACAGCCAGGACTACACAGAGAAGCCCTGTCTCGAAAAACCAAAAAAAAAAAAAAAAAAAAAAAAAAATTGTTATCCACTTTTTAAAATGGAAGCATATACATGTATTTTCATTTTATCTATGTGGTTTTTGCTGCTTGGCTCTAGCCACATTCCCAGGTGCTTTCTTAGAATATTTTTATTTTTTATTTTTTATTTTTATTTTTGGTTTTTTGAGACAGGGTTTCTCTGTATAGCCCTGGCTGTCCTGGAACTCACTTTGTAGACCAGGCTGGCCTCGAACTCAGAAATCCGCCTGCCTCTGCCTCCCAAGTGTAGAATATTTTATTAAAGTCTCTTTACACCATCCTTATTGTACTAGCTAGTTTTATGTTAGCTTAACACAACCTAGAGAGAATCATTTGGTAAGAGGGAACCTCATGAGCAAGCTGATGGTGCATTTTCTTGATTGATGGGCAGTGCCACCCCTGGGTAGGTGGTCCTTGGTGGAAGAAGAGAGCAGGATGAACAAACCATAGTGAGCAAGCCAATAAGCAGCATCCCTCCATGGCCTCTCCATCAGTTCCTGCCTCCAGGCCCTGCCCTGACTTCCTTTGATAATGGTCCATGATAAGAAAGTGTAGGATGAACTAAAAACCCTGCCGCTTCCAAGTTGCTTTTGATCAGTGTTTTATCACAGCAGTAGAAATCCTAAAACACTTATATAAACATTCCTCTGGGACACTCTAACATGATAGACATAGTGGTGGACACTGTAACAGTGAGACTGTTTTAACCGTTGTGTCCTGTGAAGTATGAAAGAAAACAGAAAAGTCAATATATCCATTCATAAACAGATAATTTAGAAGTTTAGACTTCCAATTCTGATTTTGTAGTATTTCACTGTTCCAGAAAGTTTCCACATCATATTACATTTGTTTCTTCAAAATAAAGCAAATTCCAGGTCAGCCAGGGTTATGTAGAAAAATCCTGTCCCAAAAAATAAAATAAAATAAAAAATTAAGAGTATAAACATACTTATATAAAGGGTCATAATCCCAAAGTAAGAGAATATTTATTTGAGGTTAGACACGTTGTTGTTGTTGGCATTTTTACAGGCTTTCACTTGTTCATCAATTCAACAAATATTTGTGTCTAATATTTGTGACTAATAAATATTGTAGTTCAGACACTGCTATGATCCATGCCCCGTGTCTTAGTTATGGTTACTATTGCTGTGGTGGAATCCCATGACCTAAAGCAATTTGGGAAGGAAAGGTTTATTTTGCTCACAGTTCCATATAACAGGAAATCATCAAAAGCATTGAGGGCAGGAACTCACACAGGTCAGAACTTGGAGGCAGAAGCCATAGAGGAGTGCTGCTTACTGGCTTGCTCCTCATGGCTTGCTTAGCCTGCTTTTTTTATAGAACTCAGGACCACCAGCCTTGGGGTGACCCCACTCACAAAATAAGCTGGATCCTTCTCCATCCATTGCCAATTAAGAAAATACCTTACAGCTGGATCTTAAGGAGGCATTTTCTCCACTAAGGATTCCTCCTCTCTGGTCACTCTAGCTTGTATCAAATTGACATTAAACTAATCAGTATACTGTGATAAAGATGGATACCATAATTAAGAAAATTAAAAGATAAGTCATAGAGTTGGTACACTTAATAGCCAAGATTAATACAACAATAAAAATACCTTTTAGTGGATTAAAACAAGACAAACCAGTACACAGATAAGACAGACTAAATGTTTATTAACCATTTGAACAAATTAAATTCTTACAAGATACCATTTTGTACCTGTCAAATTGGCAAAAATAAAGCCTTGCAATATCAAAAGTTAGTGGAGTGCTGGAGAGATGGCTCAGCGGTTAAGAGCACTGACTGCACTTCCGAAGGTCCTGAGTTCAAATTCCAGCAACTACATGGTGGTTTACAACCATCAGTAATGAGATCTGATGCCCTTTATCTGGGGTGTCTGAAGACAGCAACAGTGTACTTATGTATAATAATAAATAAATCTTTAGTGGAGATGATGTATAATAATAAATCTTTAGTGGAGATGAAGAAGAGCTAAAAGAGCTCTGGGATTCTGTTGGTGAGACTAGTAATTACACAACCACAGCAGAAAACAATTTCGTTAGACCTGTTGAAAGTAAAATGTTACACCCTAAACCTCACCGGCATGGCTACCTAAACATGAGCTGAATTGGGACAACAATAGACATGCTAAAGGGCCAGAGGGGTAAGATGGCAGGTAAAGGAGTGGGGAAAGCCAAAAAAAGACTCCCACCCTACTCAGAGAACTACAGACAAGTAAGGAATGCCGAGAATGGGAGAGTCTTTCCCAAGAAAGAGGACATCAATTAGTTACTGAATATGGAATGGTGAGCTCTGAAAACATATATGTGTAACATTATACAGACTAAGCAGGTTGTATTTATGTATGTAACAAGAAGTAGTGAAGAGCGGATATAAATTTGAAAGGGAGTAAGGAAGGAAGGGTAAGTAAGAGGGAAGAAAGGAAAGAATGTAATATTATAACCTCAAAAATAAATAATTAAACAGAAAAATGAAACATAAAAATATTCACACATGATTATAGCAAAAAACAAACAAACAACAACAACAACAACAAAACTAAGATCTGGCATGATAGCACGTGCTATCCTAGCCCTTAGGAGGCAGAGGTAAGTGGATTTCTGTGAGTTTGAGGCCAGCCTGGTTTACATATTGAGCTCTAGGACAGCCAGGGGCTACCTAGAGATATCCTGTCTCAAAAAACAAAACAAAACAAAACAAAACAAAAACTAATTCAAATATCTTTCAAAAAAAGAATGAAAATATTGACACTTTACCTAATATAATTACATTTGATAATGAAGATGAACTTGTAAATCTCACAAAAATTTGAGAATAGAGTAAATTTCAGAAAATAAGTATATAAAGCTTAAGTTGTATTTCAATTGTGTAGTGAATATATGTATCAATCCATTATACTTAAAAATATGATCTCACCAGTTGTGTTTTAAACATCAATATATAGCCCTTCTTTTTTTTTTTTTAATCTTTTGTTTTTAAAGATTTATTTATTTATTATATGTAAGTACACTGTAGCTGTCTTCAGACACTCCGGAAGAGGGCATCAGATCTTGTTACTGATGGTTATGAGCCACCATGTGGTTGCTGGGATTTGAACTCCGGACCTTCAGAAGAGCAGTCAGGTGCTCTTACCTACTGAGCCATCTCACCAGCCCCCATAGCCCTTCTTTATGAGTATAGTATGGCAAAAAGATAGCAGAAGTATAAAGAGATATAATTAAGTTGAATCATAAAATTTCTGGTTTTGTAGGTCTGTAATAGCCTAATACAGGCTGTATTAAATTACCTAAACTCTTTGAATCTAGCATAACAAATGCTTTGGTTGAAATACATTCAAATTACTATCAGAATACAAAAATGAACACAGCAGTCTGCCAAGGCAGAAGAGGAAGAGATCTTTGTAAGCTTCTGTAGTTAAGAATAGCAAATGAACTCTTGAGGAAGAGCTAATGAAAAGACAGCTTCCCATAGGAGGAGATAAAGACCCTTTGAATGGAGTAGTGTTGGCCAAAGAAATGCCTTGAAAGAAGGGATTAAGAGGAAGAACAGGTACAACAGCATTTATCTGTATAGCACCTAACAGCTGCATAGAATTTAAACAGTCTGCTCAAGGTCATGAGGTTGGCTAATGGTAAAACTAGGATTTGAATTCTGGCAGCCTGGGACCACAGTCTGTGTATATGATCAATAAACGTATAAACAAAATCGGTAGGAAATAGTGTTTTGAATGTCAAGGGGACAACAATAAGTTAAACAAGAATAGTTATCAGTATGAAAAACCCAAGGTAGTCAAAAATATTAAAGCAGCATTCACTTTAAAAAAAAAAAGTCATTTGCTTTAAGTACAGGACACCGAAATAATAGAGGTACGGTTCTCAGAATACTAATCATTCAACTTACTAACACTTCTCTGGGCTGGTGATTATAATCCTATTAATTTAAGAAGATGATAGAGTCAGATATTATTCAAAAGAGATCTCCATTTTTAAGTGCTTGGTGTATCAACATGAAGAAAGGAATTTTAAAAATTATTTTATTAGATATTTTCTTCATTTACATTTCAAATGCTATCCCGAATGTCCCCTATACCCTACCCCTTCCCTGCTCCCCTACCCACTCACTCCCACTTCTTGGCCCTGGCATTCCCCTGTATGGGGCATATAAAGTTTGCAAGACCAAGGGGCCTCTCTTCC
>NC_034595.1:71534147-71604124 GCF_900095145.1 Mus pahari
TTATCAGTGAGTGCATATCAAGTGAGTTCTTTTGTGATTGGGTTACCTCACTCAGGATGATATCCTCCAGATACCCAAGAATTTCATAAATTCATTGTTTTTAATAGCTGAGTAGTACTCCATTGTGTAAATGTACATTTTCTGTATCCATTTCTCTATTGAGGGACATCTGGGTTCTTTCCAGCTTCTGGGTATTATAAATAGGGTAGCTATGAACATAGTGTGTGTGTTTCTGTGTGGGCAGAAAACACTTTGGACTGGGTTCGTACTGAAGAACTTAACATCCTAAAAGAGGATAGGCTGCGAAAGGAAAATGAATGCTCTGTCGGTTTGCGCCGATCATAGCATGATTTTTATTAATCGGACAAGGAAGGATTCTAAGCCCGCCCTTGAGTTCCCTGGAGAAACTCTCTCTCTCTGGCGCAGTCCGATCATGAGCAGAGATGTATCTGGTAGGCGGGTCCGAGCGAGTGGGCGGAGATGACGTCGACGTAGGGCGGTCTGACGATGCTGCATTCTGGGAAATCTGGGGAGGTCTTCTCAGTAGCAATTTTGTGCGCCTGTAGGGGGCGCAATATAATGTTAGAGGGAGAGTGGTTAGTGGAGGTGGGAGACCCCAACAATAGTGGAGCATGTGTCCTTATTACCAGTTGGAACATCTTCTGGGTATATACCCAGAAGAGGTATTGCTGGATCTGCCGGTAGTACTCTGTCTAGTTTTCCAAGGAACCGCCAGACTGAAATATATAGAGGAGAAAGTGGGGAAAAGCCTCGAAGAAATGGTCACAGGGGAAAAATTCCTTAACGGAACAGCAATGGCCTGTGCTGTAAGATCAAGAATCGATAAATGGGACCTCATAAAATTGCAAAGCTTCTGTAGGGCAAAAGATGCTGTCAATAAGACAAAAAGGCCACCAGCAGATTGGGAAAGAATTTTTACCAATTCTAAATCTGATAGGGGACTAATATCCAATATATACAAAGAACTCAAGAAGCGGAACTCCAGAAATTCAAATTACCCCATTAAAATATGGGGTACAGAGCTAAACAAAGAATAATCAACTGAGGAATACCGAAGGGCTGAGAAGCACTTGAAAAAATGTTCAACATCCTTAATCATCAGGGAAATGCAAATCAAAATAACCCTGAGATTTCACCTCACACCAGTCAGAATGGCTAGGATCAAAAATTCAGGTGACAGCAGATGCTGGAGAGGTTGTGGAGAAAGAGGAACACTCCTCCATTGCTGGTGGGATTGCAAGCTTGAAGAAAGGAATTTTTATTCTTTTAAGACTGTAATTATAGTTTCTCTTAGCTAATCAGGATTGATATTGATAATTTTGTTTACTCTATCTTCTGATTTTTAATGAAAATATAACTTATCCTTTTGTTTTTAGTGGATTTCAGGACAAAGTAAAAGGCTTCTGGATACTCTAAAGAACATTTCAGCCTTAAATACTTTGCAACTGAGAGGATGGAAGAGAACTTTAAAGCAGAGTTTAACAATCTGGAAATTGGGGTCAGGAGAAATGGTTCAGTGATTAAAAGTGGGCATTTCTCTTATAGAGGATCTGAATTCAGTTCCCAGTACCTACACTGGGTAGATCACAGCTTTCTGTAACTCCAGCTCCAGGGGTTTCCAATGCCTTTGACTTATTAAGGGCACCTGCACACACATCCTGCTCCCACAGATATACCTAATTAAAAAACAAACAAACAAACAAACCCTGAACAACCTGGGCATAGTTGTATGACTTGGTGGTTTGAAAGTCCCCATTTGCTGGCTTTGTGATTTAGGCAATGGTGATATCTAAGATTCTGGGACTGCTAGTTGTTCAGTGATAAAACGAGGCCCAATGAAAGGAATAACTCGGCAAAGGCATGAAAGCCAGAATATAGCTCTATTGATTCTTGGCTCAAATATCATCAGGTATTTGATTGGCTGCTGTATATACTACATGAATTAGTTTTATGAGGTAGGGGAGGGGAAAGCATGGGAAATTGCTTCAGAGATTATCCAATGTATCAAAGTGGCAGCCAGATCTTCTTTATGTGTGTTTGTACATATCTTGTCTTATTCTAAAATGTAGTTAGAGGACATCTTTTCCACATAAGGTACTAAACTAAGCAGGAGGGTAACCTTTCTGAAGTAACTTGGGTATCTTCTAGATACATTGAAATATCAAAAAATTGTTGTTAACTGTATAAATATTATTAGTTCTGTTCGATATGTTAGAAAAAAATAGACTTCGGGACTCAGATATTTGGCCACAATTAAGAAATGTATGCTAGAACACAGTTTCAAACATAGGCCAGCCTGGCTTAATTCCATGTACACTGTCCCCAGCAGTGTTCTATAATTTTAGGACTTTATAAGTTGATTTATGATAGTTAGTTAACACATATATGTTTATTGAGTATATATTATTTCATCAAACAGTATAGGCAAACTAGAATCCTGATGCTATAATTTTGGGTCTTAAATGTCCCCACAAAAGGTCCATTTGTTAAAGATTAGGTCTCCAGGTTGGTGCTTTTAGATGCTATTGGAACCTTTAAAATATGGGTCTAATGGGAAGTCTCTGGGCTATTAGAGACATGCTCTCAAAAGCAATAGTGGGGGCTGGTGAGATGGCTCAGTGGGTAAGAGCACCCGACTGCTATTCCAAAGGTCCAGAGTTCAAATCCCAGCAACTACATGGTGGCTCATAACCATCTGTAACAAGATCTTATGCCCTCTTCTAGAGTGTCTGAAGACAGCTACAGTGTACTTACATAAAATAAATAAATAAATCTTTAAAAAAAAAAAAAAGAAATGGTTATGAAAAAAAAAAAGAATATTCTATAAAAAAAAAAAAAAGCAATAGTGGGACCTCAGTCTCTTCTTTCATTTTTTTTTCCTGCTTTCCATTATAAGGTTGACAGCTTTGTGCTGCTACAATGCTGATCTACCATGGGCTCAGAATGACAGGGCTAACTGAATGTGAATTGAATTCTCTAAAATTGAGCCAAAATAAATATTTTCTCTTCATTAGTAGGTCGTCTCAGGTATTTGTTAGAGTGACAGAAAATTGATTAACATCTAAGTAAAAGAATGAATTGCTTCAGTAAATCAATCAAGATTCTTTCTGCTTGTGGTGGTATCCAGGCAGGTGGTATGCATGCATATGGAGGCCAGAGGAAAACCTCAGGAATACTGTCCACCTTATTTCTGAGATGGGTTTTCATTGCTCTGGAGCTCCTCTCCTAGGCTAGGCTGGTCAGCTAGCTGGCACCCTGCGGGGCCTCATCCTGTCTTAGCCTTCCAGTAACTGCTAAGGTTACCAGTTCACATTACCATATCTGGCTTTTTTAAAAAGTTGGGTTCTGGGATTACAACTTGCTTCATGGCAAGCACTATACCAACTGATTCATTTTCTCAGCTTGAGGTTGGTTTTGAATTTGAGAAAAATGTGTGTTCCTTTTTAAAAGAGTCCATGTTCATGGTTTAATTTCTGTACTCTCTCAACCTTTGGTCTGGATCTGCTTTCCCATCTCAACCTGTCACAAACTCTCTAATGATACAAAGGAGGATGAGATGGTTTTTCCCTTGGTGACTATTACAATTCCCTGGCTGGGGTCCTATTGCTCTTTTAGATTAGAAGCAGTGGTTAGGCAAAGCAAAGCTCAAGAGTTAGTCTTTGGCATGGTGCCAGTTGGCATTTGACCCCAGAGGACAAGGCAGTAAGCAGGTGGAGAAGCAGCAGACAGAAAGTACCTTCTAGTGTTACAGCTTTTCTGCAGGCTTCAGGAAGCCAGGCCCTTAGCTCTACAGTATTCCAGCTCCCTCATTGGCCTGGGAAATTGAGATTCCCTAGCCCTTGGCAGTTGGCAGTTTTACAGCTCCTGGCCTGAGGTGTCTGAGACCTCTGGCTTGTTCCTAAGGGCTTGTCAGCTCTCAGGAACTCTTCAAGTGACTTAGGGGGCCTGCAGCTTCTCGTCTCAGTTTCTTATATTCTTCAGTTCTTTGTCAGCCTCAACTCTGTTCTCTATTTCTGCCAATCTCCCTGCGTCTGCCCTAGATGGCCTCTTAATTGTTCAGTTCCCTCTTGTTACTATGACCTCTTTCCAGTTGCTCCTGCTCAAGAGGTGACTACTGATGCTTTTCAGCTATTTCAACTATTGTTGCCATTGCCGTGTGTGCTGCACTTGACCACCAGTCTTGTGGTCCTGTCCATACAGGCAGATCTGCTTTGGCAGCTCAGAGTCCTGGCTGCTCCTCTGTCTGCCTTTCTGCTGTCTTGCTGCCGCTGCCGCTCTGCTCTCTGCCCCTTCTCCCTTCTGATACTAGCTCATCCCCCACAACTAGAAGTAGACAAAGCCACCCAAGAAGCTTTTACTTGTGCCTAATTTTGCAATGGCAGAGGAGTTGTCTCTCAGCCAAGTAACCAAACTCCTTGCTTATATAGCCAGAAAGTGGGTGTTTGCACCAATCAGAGCAAACCTGGCATTAAGATGAGGTTTGTTGTACACCAATTGCATCAACGTCTTTTTAGCACCTGCCACAGTAGTCCCACCAGGAAAAAAAATGCTCCTTCTGCCTTTGTTGAAAATAGTTACAGGGTCATCTAGTATTTACTGAGGCTTGCAGTACCAAAAAGACAGGCACAAACTGTTTCAAACAGTCCTGGCTAAGACTGCCTTCAGGAGCCAGAGCAATCAGCTTTAGTCCTTATGCAGTTTTTTTCAAAGTATCCATGGAGTGTTGGAAACAGCTAGTGTTCCTTGAAGAGTAGCCTGGCTGACTGTTTGAGCCTCCCTTCAGCAGTCAAAGAAGCAAGAGAGAATTCAATCATAGGGTTACATTGCCCCATCCCTTAATATCTTTGCTCGTTTACAGTAAAGTGAACATACATCAGGAATGCTTACAAGAAGATCTTTTTTTACATTAGTTTTTGTGTGTGGATGTTTTGTATGTATGTATGTATGTCACCACTTGTGTGTTTGGTGCCTGCAGATGCCAGACTAAGGTATCGGATCCCTTGGTACTAGAGTTGCAGTCCATTTCGAGCAGCCTTATGGGTTCCCGGAACTGAACTTTGGTGGTCTGGAAAAGCAATTGGTGTTTTTAACCACTGACCTATCTCTCTCGCCCCTGCAGTAAAATCAGAAAGAACTTACCAACATTAATTGTGACTTTAATAGATACTTTATGTGTATGCCTATGTATGTAAATGTATTAGAAGATGCATGCATGTATATAAGCCAGATATTAATTTGTGTTCTTCAGTTGGCCCTCTACTTCATTCTTTGAGACAGTTTCTCATTGAACCTGAAGCTCACAGATTTGACTAGACTGGCTAGGCAGCAAGCTCTAAGGATTCTCCCCTCTATTTGCCCAGCACTGGGATTGCAGGTACACACCACACACAGCTTTTACCTGTATACTGGGGCTCAAACTCAAGAACTCAGCTTGTACAGTCATCACTTTATAGACTAAGTCATCTTCCTAGTTCCTAGATTTAATCAGTTTTAACAGAACTGTAACAATGCTTGGTATTTTAGCAGTACTTTTTCACCACACCTGCCTGGTGCTCCAGAGAGAGATGGAGCTCCCTCACCTGTTGTAAGTTTTTATCCAGGTGAGATGCACTTCACTTCAGTGTCCTTCCTTAACAAGCCTATAACCCTCGTCTCCTCATCTCATGACAAGAGCAGCAAACAAATCCTAGCTGAAGACCAGTCTGAGAAATAGTGCTTTGGTACTCTTCAAAAATGTGTACATGATTTTAAAAAAAAAAAAAAAAAGAAGTCTGAGAAGTTATCAAGCCAAACTAAGCTTAAGAAAATAGAACAACTAAATATATTATAATCACTTGGGTGTCATCTTGGAACAAAAAGAGTATGTTAGGTAAAATTAAGGAAATGTGACTTGAGTATTGGCTTTAAAATTAATTGATTATTAGGATTGGTTTATTTTTTCTTACTTAAATGCATTTTATACATCACACATTAATAATATTGAGTATTTTGAGAAACAAATAATACATAAAAATGTGTTCACCTTTTATATTCACATCCTTTCATACTCTAAAAATATCATTAATGAATATTTAATACTATCCATAACTGAGGGTCCTATATCTAATGTTGAATACTAAATTGTTTCAAAACATACAGATATTCTTTGTGAGTTAAGCATAGTAAAGGAGCATAAAATATTAAAAATGAATCATTAAGAACTATATTCAAAAGCCCTTATATACCATCTGACAGAGAATGTTTAAAATGCATTATATATCCGTGTACATTGTCTAACAGTAAGTTTACTTTAAAAAGATTATCAGTGTTTCTATGAGAAAAATTATTTTGTCAGTAAGTATATTTTAAAATTTTCAAAATAGCAAAAACTCTGAAGTTAAACATTAAGAAAATGCTAATTTCAAGCACAGTGAAAAAAATTATCAACAATATTTCCATGATGTTTGTAGAACATGATTTTAATATTTTCAACTATTGACATTCAACAAACAGAATAATTATTTTACGATATATTTCATTGTTATGTCTCCCTTTTCATTTCTGATTTTATTAATTTGGATACTGTCTTTGTGCCCTCTAGGCTGGCTAAGGGTTTATCTATCTTGTTGATTTTCTGAAAGAACCAGCTCCTGGTTCTGTTGATTCTTTGTGTAGTTCCTTTTGTTTCTATTTGGTTTGATTCTTTCCTGCTTTCTACTCTTGGGTATATTTGTTCTTTTTGTTCTAGAGCTTTCAGGTGTGCTGTCAAGCTGCTAGTGTAAGCTCTCTTCAGTTTCTTTTTGAAGGCACTTAGAGCTATGAGTTTTCCTCCTACCACTGCTTTCATTGTGTCCCATAAGTTTTGGTATGTGTCTTCATTTTTATTAAATTCTAAAAAGCCTTTTATTTCTTCCTTGACCAAGTTATCATTGAGTAGAGCGTTGTTCAGCTTCCATGTGTATGTGTACTTTCCATTGTTTTTATTGGTATTTAAGACCAGCCTTAGCCCTTAATCCATGGTGATCTGATAGAGTGCATGAGATTATTTCAATCTTCTTGTATCTGTTGAGGCCTGATTTGTGACCAATTATATGGTCAGTTCTGGAGACGGTATCTTGAGGTGCTGAGAAGAAGGTATACTCTTTTGTTTTAGGATGAAATGTTCTATAGATATCCGTTAGATCCTTTTGTTTCATAACTTACATTAGTTTCATTATGTCTCTGTTTAGTTTCTGTTTCCGTGATCTGTCCATTGCTGAGAGTGGGGTGTTGAAGTCTCCCACAGTTATTGTGTGGGGTGCGATGTGTTCTTTGAGCTTTAGTAAAGTTTCTTTTATGAATGTGGGTGCCCTTACATTTGTAGCATAGATGTTCAGAATTGAGAGTTCATCTTGGTAGATTTTTTTTCCTTTGACCAATATGAAGTGTCCTTCCTTATCTTTTTTTGATAATTTTTGGTTGAGAATTGATTTTATTTGATATTAGAATGGCTATTCCAACTTGTTTCTTGGGATCATTTGCTTGGAAAATTGTTTTCCAACCTTTTACTCTGAGGTAGTGTCTGCCTTTGTCACTGAGTTGCATTTCCTATATGCAGCAGAATGCTGGGTACTATTTACATATCCAGTTTGTTAGTCTATGTCTTTTTGGGGGAGTTGAGTCCATTGATGTTAAGAGATACTAAGGAAGAATGATTGTTACTTCCTGTTATTTTTGTTGTTGGAGGTGGAATTATGTTTGTGTGGCTATCTTCTTTTGGGTTTGTTGAAAGATTACTTTTTTGCTTTTTTTCTAGGGTGTAGTTTCCCTCCTTGTGTTGGTGTTTTCCATCTATTATCCTTTGTAGGGCTGGATTTATGGAAAGATATTGTGTAAATTTGGTTTTGTCATGGAATATCTTGGTTTCTCCATCTATGGTAATTGAGAGTTTTGCTGGCTATAGTAGTTTGGGCTGGCATTTGTGTTCTCTTAGGGTCTATATGACATCTGCCTAGGATCTTCCAGCTTCCATAGTCTCTGGTGAGAAGTCTGGTGTAATTCTGATAGGTCTGCCTTTCTATGTTACTTGACCTTTTTCCCTTACTGCTTTTAATATTCTTTCTTTGTTTTGTGCATTAGGTGTTTTGACTATTATGTGACAGGAGGAATTTCTTTTCTGGTCTGTAGGCTTCTTCTTGTATGTTCATGGGTATCTCTTTCTTTAGGTTAGGGAAGTTTTCTTCTATAATTTTGTTGATATTTACTGGCCCTTTAAGTTGGGACTCTTTGCTCTCTTCTATACCTATCACCCTTAGGTTTGGTCTTCTCATTGTGTCAATTTCCTGGATGTTTTGGGTTAGGAGCTTTTTGCTTTTTGCATTTTCTTTCACTATTGTGTCAATATTTTCTATGGTATCTTCTGCACCTGTGATTCTCTTTTCTGCTTTGTATTCTGTTGTTGATGCTTGCATCTATAACTCCTGAACTCTTTCCTAGGTTTTTAACTCCAGAGTTGTCTCACTTTGTGATTTCTTTATTGTTTCTATTTCCATTTTTATATCTTGGATGGTTTTGTTCATTTCCCTCGCCCGTTTGATTGTGTTTTCCTGTAATTCTTTAAGGGTTTTTTTTTTGTTGTTGTTGTTGTTTTTTTTGTTTTTTTTTTTTTGTGTTTCCTCTTTAAGAGCATCTAGCTGTTTACCTGTGTTCTCCTGTATTTCTTTAAGGTAGAGTTATTTATGTCCTTCTTAAAGTCCTCTATCACCATAATGAGAAGTGATTTTTTTAGATCCAAATCTTGCTTTTCCAGTGTGATGGTGTATCCAGGACTTGCTATTGTGGGAGAATTGGGTTCTGATGATGCCAAGTAACCTTGGTTTCTGTTGATTATGTTCTTACGCTTGCCTCTCGTCATCTAATTGTCTCTAGTGCTACCTGCCCTCACTATATCTGACTGGAGCCTGTCCTTCCTGTGATCCTAGTTGTGTCAGAACTCCTCAGAGTTCAGCTGTCTCTGTGATCCTGTGATTCTGGGATCCTGTGATCCTGAGATCCTGAGTGTATCAGAGCTCCTGAGAGTCAAGCTGCCTCTGGGACCCTGAGATCCTTGTGTGACCAAGCTCCTGGGATCCTGGAATCCTGTGATTCTGTAGTCCTGGGTGTGTTAGAGCGCATGGGAGTGGAGCTTCCTCTGGGTGTTGTGGGATGGGCTTCGGAGTTTGCTCCCAAGGTCTGCTCAGGGCACTGGCCCAGACTGGAAGGAACCTGTGCCACTGGTCAGGTGGAGTTCCTGGGTGCCCAGGTCCCGCTGGTCCCAGTTACTTCTGGTGTTGGAGCAGATATTGTGTCTGCCTCAGCTCTGACCCTATGATCCTGGGTGTGTTAGACCGCCTTTTGGCATTGTTTTATTAACAATATGCATGTTAACAGATATGCATGTTATTATGATACAAGATATTATAACCAGGAAACTGAGTGGAAAGTACAAAGTATCTATGCAGTTTTCCAGAAATCTAAAGCTGTTCAAATAAAGGATTAGATTCTATTTATTTGAAATTTAATTAAAACATATTTCTTCATAATGATATGACAAATAGTTAACTCATTTTATGGGTCTGTCAAACTGCAGTCTATAGATAGACTCATGTGTTAGAGTATATGCTATCTGGATGTCATATAAATTTTCTCATATCTATGTCATACATGTAGGTGTCAAAAATATACCAAGTGCAGGTCAACAGAGAGCATTCAGACAAATGTAAACAATTCGTATCATATAATATTGTTTCTTAATGGAAAACACTGCCATTATTTGGCAGAATTGTGAATATGTCCTCACATTGGCTTGTGAACAAAAATGATTTCATATATAGATATGGTTTTCTATTTGAATTGTTTATATAGTGCTGAAAAATGTTTTAATAGTTATTACCTTTGTATATCAACATTAGTTGAGTAGTTATGATTTTGTCTGTATGAAAAGTATGGGATAAACTTAAAAGACCTATAATTACTTTAAAAAATAAAACGTTTTCAAGAGCTAGGGAGATGCGCAGTAGGTAAAATGCTTGGTGTGTAAGCATGAGGACCTGAATTTAGATTCACAGCACACATAGGAAAAGCTGGGTGTGATGGTGCACACTTATAATCCAGTCCTGGGAGGCAGAGACAGAGGACTCCAGGGCTTGCTCATGTCTAGCCTGATTGATGAGCTTCAGGTTCATTGAGAGACACTTTGTGAAAAAAATAAAGTGGTGTTTGATACCTACCTTTGGCTTGTGCACAGATGAGAAAGAACATGTGGTACTTGTCTTTCTGTGCATGTCTTTACCTTACTAAATATTTTCTATCTTAATATATTTCATCTATCTTGCTGAAGATGACAGGATTTCATATTTTATTGCTTAAAAATATCTATATTCTCTCTCTCTCTCTCTCTCTCTCTCTCTCTCTCTCTCTCTCTCTCTCCCTCTCTCCCTCTCTCCCTCCCTCCCTCCCTCCCTCCCTCTCTCATACACACATGTACACACACACGTGGATGGATAAATAAGACACTGTCCTAGTTGGATTCTCTGTTGCTGTGACAAAACACTAATCCGAAGCAACTTAGGGGAAGAAAGGGTTTATTTCACCTTATAGGTTATAGCTCATCTTTTAGGGAAGCAAGGGCAGGAGCTCAAGAGTGGAACCTGAAGGTAAGACTCAAACAGAGAGACAATGGAGGCATTCTGTTTACTGGCCAGCTTGCTTTCTAACACAGTCAAAGACCACCAGTCCAAGGGTAGCACTACCCATCTTGGGCTAGGCCCTCCACATTAACCATCAGTCAAGAAAATACTGCCCACCCCCACCCCCAGACTTGCCTGCAGACCAAATCGGGTAGAGCCAATTCCTTAGTGAAGCTTCCCTCTTCCCAGGTGACTCTGTAAAATTGACAAAAACTAGCCAGCATAGATACCATAATTTCTTGACTCATTCATCTGATGGGCACCTAGTTTGGTTTTCTGTATATGCTCTTATGAATAGTACTTCAGTGGACATAGCCATGGAAGTATCTCTGTGGTATGCTAATAATATATCTTTGAAGTGTATATTTGGAACTGGGGTGGATGTCTCATATGGTAGATTGACTTTTTTAAAAAGTATACATTGAGAGCCGGGCCTGGTGGCGCAGACCTTTAATCCCAGCACTCGGGAGGCAGAGGCAGGCAGATTACTGAGTTCGAGGCCAGCCTGGTCTACCAAGTGAGTTCCAGGACAGCCAGAGCTATACAGAGAAACCCTGTCTCGAAAAACCAAAAAAAAAAAAAAAAGTATACATTGAATAGTACATTGGTTATGACATTCCATGCATGTATGTCATATCCTTAGATCATTTCTGTCCCCATTATACCCTTTCCCTTTATGCAGGACTCCTCCCTCTGCCCAAATAGTGCTGTTCATACTTTCAAGTCTTACCTTTTAAATCTCTAGATTCTGTGTATGAGAGAAAAATATGTGATATTTGTCTTTCTGTATCTAGCTTACTTCACTTAGCATGATAAGAGTTTCAAGCCAACCAGGGTGACATAGTGAGATTCTACCCCTCCCCCCAAAAAAGGTATATCTGTGTTTCTCAACTTCAAATGAATTAAAGATCTTAATATAAGCCCTAAAACATGAAACTGTTAGAGGAAAAAATATAGAAAACATTTCAAGATATTGGCTACTATGTCTGTCAACAGAGGAATGAAAAAAAGAAAATGTGATATTTTATATATAATGAAGATTTTCATCTATGAAGAATAAGGAAGTTCTGTCACTTGACTATACTCATTTACAACCCATAATGGTTAGACTACATTCCCACCAACGATGTGCAGAGTTCCTTTTTCTCCACATTGTCTGTGTGTCATGTGTGCACATGCCATAAGTTTGTATAAGAACCTCAAATGTTGGTTCTCAGGAGCTGGTCCTCTATCTTTTTTGTTTTTGTTTTTGAGACAGCATCTTTCCTAAATAAAATTCCAAATTTCTTCTAATTATTTGAATCTGGCATGAGTAAGCCCCTGGATATGGCCCATCCTGAGACAGAATAGACTTTATGAAGCCTGGAAGGCAGGTTACCTGCTTCCAAGATACAATGATACGGCAGTCACAGGAGAAAGTTCCATCAAAAAAAGGAGAATTTTTTTTTATTGATTCTTTGGGAATTTCACATCATGTAGCTCAATCCCTTACTCGTTTCCCAGTCCTTCCATATCATCCATCCATCCTTGTAATCCCATCAAAATAAAAATTAAAGAAAAATCTCACCGACGCCTCTGGGCATGACCCCAGGATCTTGAGGATAAAAGTATCACTGGTCTAGGTTAAGTTCATGATTCTGTAGGAGGCATTATATTCAAGATAAGAGAATAGAATTTTGTGGTTAAATTGTGTCTTCTGAGCTGCTAAAATGTCCTTATCCTTTCATCCCAAGATCTCATTGGCCTAAGACTCTGTATCTGTGACTCTTCCTTTGGAAACTATATACCTTTATAATGCTCTATTTCTGCCCCTTTGGTCCAGTCTGAAGACAGTTCTGCTGGTATGAAATTCTCAAAACCTCGTCAGACTTCCCATTTAATGTACTGCCATCCGAGCCATCTGATAAGAGACTTGACGACTCACACAAATGAGTACCTAACCGCAGCTTTCATCATGTTTTCAGGGTGCAGTCTCTAGATGAGCAGAGGATTTTCCAAGTCATCAATTAATGGTTCCTTTTTGCTTACTGTTTTCTTGATTTGTCTTCTATATTTTACTTTAAGCATCAAGAAGACTCCAGGCCCTTTCACACTTTAGTTAGTAATACGAGATAAGTATCCAAGGTAATCACTTTTACCTTCTAAAGAAACTCAGCTGCCAAACACAATTTAAAGTTTTCTGCCACTTTATTATAACAGAGATTTCTTGAAGATGTCTAATAACTTGTATTTTATTTCCCTCCAAGGTCCCACCAGAAATACCTTTAGTGCTCACATTTTATAGCCATGTGTCCCATCAAGTCAAGGTGTTTTTATTATTATTATTATTATTTATTTTTTTATTTTTTTATTGAGGACCCTTACCTTCTTTCATCTCCTTCTCTTAACTTAATTCTAGGATCAAGTCCTCAGTTTTAACTGTTAGAGCAGCATTCGATTTTAGGTAGAAAGATCATTATTAGTTTCCTAGGGCTGCTAGAGCAAATTACGTAGGCCTGTTCACAGCTTGATGTCAAACTTCAGTTTTGTAGCATGATACATTCTAGAGCTGTTATTGAGTGTAGCAGCCCTAGGAAAGGCAAATAGGAGTGTTGTCTGGGGTACTGTGCTCATCAGTGCAAGGTGGTGAGCACCACATAGCTGTGTGTTTAGAGGGCTTTCAGCCTTTCAAGTCTTATGATAATAGGCAGGTGCCACTGTGCCTGGTTCCTTTGTCTATCTTCATGAGGACCTATAGTTTTTGTACTTTAAAAAAAAATTCTCTTTAGTACTAACATCAATGTTGAAGATCTCAGACTACAATATAAAAATGGTTTTGCATTAAGAAGACTTATCCATGGCACTACTGGTGAAAGGGGGCTCTAGTAATATAAAATGTTGGTTGCCAGGACTGTCATTTCAATTTATTTTCCTTGCATTGAGCACATTAATAAATTGCCACAGTGGTAATATGAAAGTAATGAACCTTCTAGAAGCCAGCTGGGGCACAGAGTGTTAACAGGGACCTTCGGGGCAACTGCCATTGTTGTGCACAATTTAGTTAAATTTTATTTCCTTTGAAACATACACTTTGCAAAGTCCAAATACTGCTTTAGTGCTATGTGCTTTCTAACTCGAGAAGAGTGTACTCTTAATTTTACTTAGTTTTAAATTTTATTTTAAAAATTTAACTTGTGTGTATGTATGTGCGAGAGAGAATTATAATGTGATTTGACTGTTTTAAGTATGAATTAGCTATAAATGTTGTATAGAAGAGGAATTGTTTACCAAGGGAAAAGAGTCAGGAAGGCTGAATTTTAAGTTAAATTGTAAAGAATGAGTTAGCAAGATGTGTTCGCTGTGTAGCAGATGAGTCAAAGTGTTATGAATCTTGTAGGACAACTTGGAGGAAGAAGGAAAGAGAAGATGAGCTGGAGAAGTAATTCTGAAGCAAACCTTAAAACTTTGAGTTTGCTGTGTACAATATACAAATAACTAATACAAATAAGTTAATAGTGAATCAGATGACTGAAACTTATAAAGGATTTTGAAACTGGATGAAATCTTTATATAGTTGGATTTTGTAAAATGATTTTATTATCCTTATTTAATGTGCCTCTCAAGTATAGCTGAGATAGTAATTTTGTTAGATGCCTTTCAATAATAAGTGACAAAGGAGCTGTAGAGACAGCACAGTTACCTGAAGCTGGGCTCACAACCAACATCACAAAGTTAATGGTAGCAATGACTGAAGACCTCATGCTTTCAAGCCTGTGTATAGTTTAATCTCCAACTTGGCTGAGCTTATGTTACTTGATATCCAAATAATTTGGTTAAGTTAGTCTAAGCCTCAGATGTGTATGTGTTTGTAGGCATGTACAGATATGCATATTTATGTAGTTGAGATAATGTCATCTAACTTTTAAGTTTTTGAAAAGAATAGTCATTTTTTAAAATAAAACATGCTTCCAAGCCAGTGTCCATCCTCTCCTCAACCTCTGCTGTGGCCTGAAGTAATGTATACACTGTAAGGGAGGAAATCGTCTTCTCCTTATCATAGGTTCACTGCATATCTGCACATAATGGAAGACATTAACAAAAGCACTCATTTAACTCATATAAGTTTTACCTCGCCATCTGAGTCTTTGTAAGGACACAATACTCAATGGTTTGTGTATTTTTATGCCAGGTTTGATGAAGTAGTCAGGGAGAAATAAAATTAAGCAAAAGGGGATGAAGTATAACGGTCATAACTTAGGGGATTCAGCAATTAGGGCCAGACAGTTCGCTCACCTTTCTGCTGGCATCTGTCCCTTTGATTACTCTCCTCCTGGTATAGGAGGTAGCTTTTACTATGAGGGTCTTAGTTGCCTTGTGTTGAGGGAAAGTGAGGAAACCTTCCTCAGTTTTTATGACCAGCTCTGAGGAAGAGAATGGGAAATGTGAGAGTGGCTTCTGCTGCTTTCACTGAGTCTTTCACCTTAAAATATTTTTGGAGCTGGGTGGTGGCAGCACACACCTTTAATCCTTGTACTTAGAAGGCAGAAGCTGGAAGGTCTCTGAGTTCAAGGCCAGGCTGGTTTACAGAGCTAATTCTAGGACAGCCAGGGTTACACCAAGAACACTTTTAGCTGGTCTTTTGGGGATGTCTCATTTGCCTTTCCCCCTTTAAAGAACTTTTAGTATGAATAAAAAGAGCACTGCACAATTTGGACCAAGTAACCTTAAGTCCAACTCTGTAGTTATAACTTTGATGCAGAGTGGGGAGTTAGCATAGAGTTTGGAATCTTAGTTCTTCCCATCTTCTCTCTCAGGAAAATTAGACCTTTTAGTGTATCCAAGCGATAAATAGATTTTGTGGGTTGTTTGGTTATTTGTTTACTGTGTTTGTTCAGAGAGATGCTCAGCTTTGAATGGTTTTCTCCAAAAAGCTCTGTTTATGTTTTATTTACTTTTAAGATTTATTTATTTCATGTATGTGAGTATATTGTTGCTGTCTTCAGACACACCATAGCATCAGATCCCCATTACAGATGGTTGTGAGCCACCATGTGGTTGCTGGGAATTGAACTCAGGACCTCTGGAAGAGCAGTTAGCGCTCTTAACCGCTGAGCCATCTCTCCAGCCCTAATTTTATGTTTTATACTACAAAAATTCTTTCAAGTTTCTGGTTCTTTGGGGACACACTATTTCTAGTCTTATAAGTAGCTGTATATTGTATTTTAAAAATCTTTTGTTATTTGAATGCATGGCTTTTAAATGGCTTTTAATCAGCTAGAATTTGCCTTTGTATAGATAAGTTGTGCAAACTGTATTCAGAAGTCTTTGTAAAGCTGAATTACAGTCACTGTTACTCAATTCCTTCCATCATGACGGTACCTTTAAACAATGATCCTATGAAGTTACAATGACTTACAGATGAATATTAAAGTGTTCATCTTATTTTTGTTTAATTTTAGGAAGTTTTCTGTCTCAGTCATTAGCTAAACCGCTTTGTGCTACTGACGAGTCGCACATGCGCACCTGCGTAAAAGCTGTCTGGATTCCCAAATAAAAGACAGCGTGTGTGTGTGTGTGTGTGTGTGTGTGTGTGTGTGTGTGTACGCGCGCGCGTGTTTAATATGCCCAGTTTAATATGCCTTGACTAGCTCAAAGGCTGGACACTTCTAATCCTCCCCACGGCTAGCACACATTTTCCTCCAGTACTCATGGCTTAAAGCCCTCTGATTTTCTATTTTATCTTTGTTGCCCTGGCTCCTTTTGGTGGCCCCCTAGTCTTTGCTGCCCAAAATGCTTCAGGGCAGCCCTTCCAGGGGCGCATTCCTTTTCACCTACATTTCATATGATTTTTTTCCCTCAGCGGCTCTAAATCTCGTATGTCTCCCTCCAAATCATGGCAATTCTCTCTTCTTCCTCCCTTCCAGTTCCTAGCCTGTGCGAATCTAAAAGTTCTGCCTCTCTCTCTCCACCCAGCCATTGGCAGTTGGCTTTTTACTGGTCGATAAAATCAATTGAGGACAAGGACCTTCAGTATTTGGACACACAGATTCCCGATTTGGGGGGCAGATAAATTCAAAGCATTAGAACCAATCTTCAACAATTTTCATTAATTATTTTTCTCTTGGAAATCTAGTCATGGGTTCTAATTACAAATCCTTCCAAGAAAAAATGTAAAAATTCAATTGTGACTACTGTGTTCAATCCCAGTACTCGGGAGGCAGAGGCAGGCGGATGCCCTCTTCTGACCTCTGTACACCACCACACATGATGCACATGAACTCACACAGGCACAAATACACACACATAAAAATTTAAGAAATATTTTATTATTTTTTTAAAGAATTACTTATTTATGTATGCGAGTACACTGCAGTTGTCTTCAGGCGCACAGAAATCATGTACCTGTACACATTTAGGGTTACAGATCTAGATTTGAACACAAGGGCCTATCTCATGTGTTCTGACTGACATAGAGTAGAGCATATGGGACTATCATTTCCTTTATTCCAAATGCTAATAAGATTGAGCTTAGTGATGCTCTAAATCAGAGATACTTAAGAAAATTGACCACTTGAAGCTAGCGTGAGTGCATAGTGAGATGTCATCTCAGCAGACAGAAAGCTAAGTACTAACTGGGGAAAGAGATGGTGATGGTGGAACATTACTTACTTCACGACACCAGGTCCACATTTGTATTCCTGGAAATGCAGCATGGTAACATTGGAATCACTCAATTTCTGTTCAAGAAGCACGAGCCAGAAGCGTTCTGAAGAACATCAGCTTCTCTCTTGCTGTGGCTCACACAGAAGCCATTAAAAAAGTAAGCAATATATATATATTGAAGTTTATTTAGGACAAATTCATAGAACAAAGGGCATCATTGCCTCTCAGCATTTCTATGAGTCCTCTTGCTAGCTGCCTTTGGCTGTTGAAGAAAATGTTGACATTCTCCGGCATTCTTCTCTTCGCATGTACAGACAGAGATGCAAGATCTGTTACAAAGCAAATGGCGGAAATCTAGTCTTGTTTGCTCACATCTGCTAGGTAGAGGAAACAGGATTGTCTGGTTTGCTGCCCTTCCTTCTCCTAGAGTACATCCCAGAGGAATATTAATCTCACTCTTGTCTCCAAATGAAGTATATAAATTAAGAGACTCTGGAGGCAGACAATCAGCTGAGAGGCACTAAGAATATCAGCTAATGGAAGTAGTTCATCAGTTGTCTGTCCCACACCAGTTCCCTGCTAATTTGAACAGGTGTTCTCTTACCAGCTCTTACATTTTGAGCTCTGTGTATACTAGCATGGAATTATGTTTTATCCTAAACCAAAGGGGTTGTCTTTTCGTAGTGGGTCTTCAGAGGTATGTTTGATGCATCTTTGTTTTCTAGGGGGTCTTCCCTTTTTTCCTATTCCTTTGGTCCACTTCCTTTTCACCTCTTTACATTTATATGTACGTCCAAACCTATTGTCCTTTCATATTTTTCAAACTTTAGGAGCATTTGAAACATGGTACCTATGAGCATTCTGCATTTAATCTAGCTTTACCTTTTAAAAAAATAATTCACTATGCCACTCTTATTCGGCATCCAGATTGAGGTAATACTAAGCATGTTAGAAGCATTCAAAGGGTTCCTTGTGTCATTTTTGTTGGGGTAGGACAGCACAGAGATGGGAGATACTGTAGTTAAACATGGAGGGATATTGCAGCTATAACTCAGTGGTCAAGAGCACGTACTAATTTTGCAGAGGATCTGAATTTGGCCTCCAGTACTTATATCAGCTCCAGAGGATCCAACACCAACTTCTGACCTCCGTAGGTACCCACACACATATTGATAACACAAACATAGACATACTAAATCAATAAAAATAAAAACCAGGGCTGGAAAGATGGCTCAGTGGTTAAGAACACATACTATTTATTCTTGGAGAGGGCCCAAGTTTACTTCCCAGAACCCATGTTGGGTGGCTCAGACATGCCTGTAATTCCAGCTCCAGGCAATATGATGGATTCTGGCCATTGCAGGCATTTGTACTCATGAATGCCCACCCCCCCCCCCACAATGCAGATAATTGAAAATAAACATTAAATAAACAAATAAATGGATTAAGTACCACTTATGATAAGATTTTTAAAATTAAAATTAAGTTGTTTTTTTTTTTTAAAGAAAAATATTGTTTGAGTTCAAGTGATTTTTCTAATGAAAGAAAGTTAATTGACCTTTTTTGGTATCATTTCCTTAGTAGTAAAATAAAATAGTGATATTGTGCCACATGGTGAATACTCAACAAGGTAGTATCTATTAGTAAAGTACTTAGTATCCTACCTGGCATATGGTGGACTCTTTAGTGGTAGCGATAATACTAAAAATTAATAGTAATATATGTTACAGTTTACTGCTGATTTTTTTATATATATATATATAGTAAGTATCATATGCTGAATTTGTCCAAGCTTCCGGGGTGGTCAGGGTGATGTTTTGTCCCATTTATAAAGAATGTTTCCATATCCCTGTGGATATTTCAGCCACATTTCTTTCTTTTAAAAATTTCCAGAAATACATGCAAGTGTAGAGGAACATGAAAATAATCCTTGCACTTGGGGGCCTGAGAAAGTGGATTATGAATTCAAGGCAAGCCTGGGTTATGTATCAAGTTTGAGTTTATAAAGTGAGACTTTTATCATAGAGATACATGATCAAACATGTTCATTGATGTTATATTCAGAATATCTTGAATTTAGAAATAATTTCTATGGCCCTCAACAAAAGAATGGATTAAAAAAATGTACTATGTTTATATTGTGAAACTTCACTCCTTCTTTAAAAATAATAAAATAAGGAAACTTGTAGGTAAATGGATGAAATTAGAAAAAAAAAATCACCCCAACTGAGGTGACCCAGACCCAAAAGGACAAATATGATCAGTCCCTAGCTCAGCCATCATCAGAGAATCTTACTCCTGTAACATATCAGAACAAATACAGAGATCCACAGCAAGATGGTATGCCGGGATGGAGAGGCCTTTCATTCGGCCCTTTGTGGGATGTCTCCATCAAATCCTGTATCTCAAGGCACAGGAAACACTGTGGAAGAGGAGGAAGGAACAACAGAAGAGCCAGAGAAGATGGTACACATCAAGAAAACGAGGTCTTCAAACTCACTATAGTTGATGCATGTATGAACTCAGGGACTGAGGCAGTGTGCCCAGGAAGAGAGTACCAACAGAAAATGAACTTACATTTTTGGAGGTTCATTGTCTCCCAATGTCATGTCAAGGCTTTTCTTATTTTAAATTCTGTCCTTTAAAAATTTATGGGGACAAGAGGAACCTCTATAAAGTCTCAGAGACTTGGAACTTGAGAGGTTCCCAGGACTCCGTGGGGGTGACCTTAGCCAAAATGACCAATGGTGGGGAGATGGAATCTGAAGAAAACAACTCCAGTAAATAGATAGGGCCTCCAGTGAAGAGATGGGGTCACCAACCCATCTTCAAACTTTTTTTGAGCAGAGACTGAAGGAAAGGCTATCCAGTGATAGGCCCAACTTGGGATCCATTTCATGGGCAGGCACCAAAACCTGACACTATATTACTGATGCTGCGCTGTGCTTGCAGACAGGAGCCTAGCATTGATGTCTGAGAGGCTCTACCAGCAGCTGACTGAGACAGATGCAGATACTCAGAGCCAACCATTGGAATGAAGTCAGGGACCCCTATGGAAGGGTTAGGGGAAGGATTGATGGAGTTGAAGGGATGGCACCCCCATAAGAAGACCAACAGTGTGAAATAACCTGGAGTTCTAGGATCTCACAGGGACTAAGTCACCAATCAAAGAACATACACGGCGGGCTGGTGCATGGACCACAGCACAGATGTAGCAGAGAATTGCCTTGAGTGGTCTCAGTGGGAGAGGATGCTCCTGATCCTGTAGATACTTGATGTCCCAGGGAAGGGTGATACCTGGGTGGGGATGTGAGGTGAGATGGAGTAGGTGGGAGAACACACTCTCAGAGGCAAAGGGGAGGAAGGGAATGGGCTGAAGAACTCTTGGAGGGGGGAGAAGGTGGGGTGGGCAACATTTCAAATATAAATAAATAAAATGAATATTAAAAAACCAAACCAAACAAAACACTTCTAAAGAATCAAAATAATTATTCTATATATTCTATAAATAATTATATTTTATATATTCTATAAATCTGCAATTTCCAATACAGTGGCCACTCCCTACCACTGATTTCATTCTATAGTAATTATCACCTTATAAAACCTATCTCCAAATATGTTCAAATTGTGGGGTTAAGGTTTCAAAATATGTATGGTAGAGTTTAATTCATAATCCTTATTAGTAGATTTTCATGACTTGGATTTTCTGGCTTTATTTGGTTAGTCAGAGCTATGTTTATTTTCAACATTTGCATAGAAACAAATATAAAAATATTTATATTTATTTCTGAGTATAAAGAGTTCAATTGTACCTGTTGTATTTGTTATAAAGAACCATTTAATTCTGTGATACTCTTACTAGTAAAAAATAGGTATTGAAATACATTTTTCTTAATAGTGCAGCCCAGTGTTAGTACTTAGGTCTCACTATGGAATTTTAACCATCCTCTTTCTCTCCACTCCCTTTCTTTACAGATGGAGAGATTAATACACAGAGAAACTAACTTGACAGAGGTCAGAGCAAGGTATAGGTGGATCCAGGAATAAGTCTCAAGCTTCATCACTCCTTGCTTAGTTTTAGTCCATTGACTATGCAGCCTAGTGGTAAGTATTCACTCATACTATCGTATCAGTAAGTAGAATTAAGGAGACCTAACAAAGGTTGAGTTTAAGAGATTTCTTGTTACTAATTAAATGTATTATCCTTTTTGTCTTAGAATTTTATTACTGTGAAGAGATACCAGGACCAAGGCAACTCTTATAAAGGGAAACGTTAGTTGGGGCTGGCTTACAGTAAGTTCAGAGGTTTAGTTCATTATCATCATGATGGGAAGCACAGCAGCATACAGGCAGATATGGTGCTGGAGGAGCCGAGAGTTCTACATCTTGATCTGCAGGTGGCAGAAGGAAATTGTATGACTAGGGGTAGCTTGAACATATATAATCTCAAAGTCCACCCCCACAGTGACACACTTTCTCCAACAAGGCCACACCTACTCAACAAGGCCACACCTCCCAATAGTGCCACTCCCTGGAGGGGGCGTGGCAAACCCATTCAAACCATCACACTTTTCTATTTAGTTTATTTTAAAATTTGGTGTATGCATCTATATGCATGTAGATTTGTGCAAATGAGTGCAGGTTCCTATAGAAGTCGGAAGAGGGCATTGGATCCCCTGAAGCTGGAGTTATAGGAGTTACCGTCGCCTGACATGGGCATTGGGAACCAAACTCTGGTCTTCTACAAGAAGAGTGAATACTTTAATGCCTGAGTCATCTCTCTAGGCCCCTTTCCTTTCCTTTATACCTATAATGCCTTCTTGTCGTCGTCGTTGTCGTTGTTATTGTTAACATGAATTTTCCAGGTCGGGAAAGGAGATTAGAAGTTTAACTTTTCAAATAGCTAAAACTATTTTTTCTGTTGGGCCAGACTAGAGATTATTAAGAATGGAAAAAGCAACAAAGAAAAGAAAAACCTGAAATTTAATGAATTTCTTATCTGTGTGAACACCACAATCTAAGCATTTTTTTGTTGTTGGTTTTTGTTGTTGTTTGTTTATTTTTTAATTTTTGAGACAAAGTTTTTCTATGTAGCCCTACCTGGCCTGGAGCTTTCTGTGTAGATCAGGCTGACCTCAAACTCATAGATTCCTCTGCTTCTACCTCCTGAGTGCTGGGATTAAAGGGGTCCTCCACCATTCCCAGCCCTTCACGCTAGGCACTTTCTTTTTATTTAAGTGTAATAAAGTATACAGCCATTGCCTTGCCATACTGAAGCACAGCTGTCCAACTTGGTGTTCTCCAGTAGACACCAGTGCAATTGCATATGCAATTTAAATTTTTACATTAAAAAGATAAAAACCAGGGAAATTAATAATATGTGTAATTTTTATATTTAAAACATTATTTTGACATGTGACCAACATAAAAGTCTAATAAAAAGGTGTTTAGAATCTATTTAACACATCATAATTTAGGTCCTAGATTTATCAGAAATATCTAATTTGTATTTATATTTTAAAAATAATTACAGGCTGGAGAGATGGCTCACCAGTTTGATGCACTTGTTGTTTTTGCAGAGGACATATGTTTGGTTTCTGGTAATCGCATAGTGGTTCACAACCTCTCTAGGCACTCACATTGTAAAAACATGCATGTAAAAACACTCATGCACATAAAATAAATCTGAAAAAGAAAAAAAAAGGATCACAGTTGGAAAAGCGAGTTCACTTATCAAGTCTTGTTCCAAATATATTTAAAAGTTTTCTCAAATATACATAAACGTCTTCTTAGTAGCTACAGTCAGTTTTTTAAATTTCAGTTAATGAAAGTACACAAAACTGTGCGCATACCTCTTCAGTGATTGCGGCACATTGCAAGTACTCAGTCATCAATGTACTCAGTACATGCTTTACTTCGCTGTCAGGATTCCAGCTCCAAGACTCAACAGAACATCGACTTTCCCTTACATTCTTACCCTTTCACCCTTCCTTTATAGAACTGTCTCTTCCCTCATGTCTGCCTCAAGCCCCCATGCTTTGTTTTAATATAATGTCTACAACTCTTTAATGTGTGTGTTTATGTGTCTTTCCCCCTTTTCTAAACTAAAAAGTGGACGTCTTGATATTTTTTATGTTCTCATTACATAGCACACAGCTGGGACCTATGTGTTGTCAGTGAGTTTTCATTCTAAGCATGAATGAGTAGAATTTTAATAAGGAAGTAGCAGACAGTTTAGAGATTTATTTTGAAAATAATGTTTGAAACTTAATTTCAGTATCAAATTGAATGACATAGAATATGAAGACTCACTGCTTTTCTCTCCATCCATTTATTTCATTGAATCAGATATATGTAATAGAACAGAAGATAAGGCATAATCTATGCAGATTAGTAGCTCATAAGCAGGATGGACACATACATACTCTTAGACACAAAGACATACAAAAATGTATCCATCGCTACTTTGTCAGTGCCCAAATGTTCTTTGATGCTTAATGAAAGAGAATTCCTATGTTTACTAGAATCTTAATAGTTTATTTAGTTACTTTGCTTGTCCAACCTGTATATTCCTTCTCAGCTTGAAAAGTTTTAAAAACTTTGGTAGTAAGTGTTCATCCAGCCTTTCTACTTGCTTATTTTAGGGTATGACTAACCACAGGCCAAGTCTCATTATCTAAAAGTTTCTGACATGTGCCTCCTTGCAATGAATATTCTTCAAGATACCTCAAATAAGGGTCTGGGAAGATGGCTCAGCAATTAAGAGCACTTGCTGCTCTTCCAAAGAACTGGAGTTTGAATCCTAAACCTATGACATGTGACTCTCAGCCACCTGTAACTTTAGATCCAGGGGATCTGCTGCCTTCTTTTTTTAATTTATTTATTCATTTTACATCCCAATCACAGAATGCCCCCCTCCTCACTGTCCCACCCCACACCTCCCCTCTTCCCATTCTCCCTTTCTCCTTAGAGAAGGGGAGCTCCCCCACCTCACCCCATGGGTACCAAACCACCCTGGCACATTTGATGTCCTCTCTTGACCTTCATAGGCACCCAGGTACACGTGTACAGACACCATACACATGTACATACCTGCACACACATATAAACATATGCACACACATATTTGTGGAACCCTGCATGAGCAAGCACACACACATACATCTGAAAAGATAGTAAAAAAAATAAAATCTTTAAGAAAAGATTCCTCTAATTAAAAAAAGATATTTTTTAAATCCCTGGTGAGCACATCATAGACTATAAACTGGGGCATGGGTTTTTGTTTGTTTGTTTGTTCGAGATAGGGTTTCTCTGTGTAGTCCTGGCTGTCCTGGAACTCACTCTGTAGACCAGGCTGGCCTCGAACTCAGAAATCCGCCTGCCTCTGTCTCCCAAGTGCTGGGATTAAAGGTATGTGTCACCACTGCCCAGCAAGGGGCAAGGGTTTTATCCGCTTTATTCAGTGATCTTCATATTTGGAGTAGTGACTGCTAAATAGCAGATGATGACTATCTGCTGAATGAATAGACCCACATAAGCATGTTTACGGATGTTATTTTTATTTTCCTTATTATTTGACAACTTTATCCATGTATAGAATTACTTTTAGCTATTTTACCCCTGTTCCCCTTGCATATTCTCCCTCCCTCTTCTGTTGAATCCTTTTTTCTTCCTAAGAAGTTCCCCCTCCTACTTTCATGTCTTCTGTGCTTGCATGAGCATAAGAAGGGGGTTATTTCCTGTAGTATGGGCAACTTTCCACTGAAGAAAATGACACTTCTCTCACTAGCAGCTATAGTCCCTTAGGTAAAGGGTGAGGCCTCATGAACCTGTCCATGATGAAATGCTGGTTGACCCAGTCTTGTTCAGATAACCACAGCTGCTGTGGTTCATTGGTATGTTGGCTGTGTTGTGTTCTTAAGACTTTTTTCACATCATACCTCCTCATCCTCTGACTCTTACTTTCTGCCCTCTCTTCCATAATGTTCCTTGAGTCTTGGAAGGAGTGATGTAAGTGTCTTATTTAGAGTAGTAGAACGCAGTTGCTTATTTTTGGCACGTTACCCATTTTTGAATCTCTGCATTAACTGCTTCCAGCACCAATTAGAAGTTTCTCTGACAAAAGTTGAGAATAATACCAATCTGTGGGTATAAACACTAGTAGTTAGAAGGCAATTTGACAACTTGTCCACTTAGCAAAGACTTGTAAGTTTCCCTTTAGGGCCTATGCCCTCCCTGGTCATGGCTCTTTAGTAGGTTTATGGTACCAGGCACAGGTTGCCTCCTGTGGATGTGCCTCAAATCAGAAAGCCGCTGCATGACTATCTTGGTAGGTCACTACTGTACCTTGCAGGGTTCACAGCTGGGTAAGACTTATAGGTTTCTCTTTTTCCCTCAGCAGCCTGCATGGCACCTCCTGACACATTGAAAGCTAGCCCCAGGAAGGAAGCTCCCAGTGCAGTTTCAGCTTGAGTTCTCTGTGTTCTGTAACTATGTGGTTACATTTACAGGATTTTCCCATCAGATTCTGATGGGCATCAAAGAACAGTGGCAAAAATCTGTATTTGTTATTCTAAGGAGTTTAGAAGGCTCCTGACCAAATAGGGAGGTATCCAACTAAGTATTTCCATTTCTATGTGGATTCACTTTTTTGTAGAATGTTATTATCTTTCCTTGCCCTTGCCCCAACCAATCGTTACTGTATCCTAATTTCTCACCTTTAAAAAGATACTGATAATACCTGATATGATATATATGAGTTTGTTTGCACTGACTTAGTACATGGGTATAGTAGAAGTTAGTTGAATCTGAAATAAAATGAATACACAAATGCCTAAGCCTTCCTTCATCTAGATATGTGCCCTGTCTTCTTCCCAAGCAAGTTAATAGTCTTAACATTAGATAATGAATTGAGGATCGAGTTGGCATAGGTAGGGCTTTCTGTGAATTACTATATGGAAAGCTGAGTATTTTTGTATTTTGACAGAGTACTATGTTAGGTCCCACAGCATACTTGATATGACTCTGTGTAGCTTGTTTTTTGAAAAGGGTGGTGGTGGGGAGTTTGTTTCCTCTGTCTGTCTGTCTGTCTGTCTGTCTGTCTCTCTCAGGTTCTGGTTCACAGCCTAGAGCCTCTCTCTAGAACTCCTATGCTGCTCCTGTAGTAGTTTCCTGGCAGACAGTTATGCTGATTAGTGGGGTGGCTTTGGCAGCCTACTTGCTGCAGGAATAGTCAAGGTCCATTTGTAGACATTTGCTGGTGTGTACAGAAAACACCCTCTGTCAGCAAGTAAGGGAGTTAGCAGGACCGTCTTAAAGCTGTAGCGCAGCAACCCTAGTTATTATTCTGTCAACTTTATCTTCTATCCATCTACTTGTGCAGATGCAGCTTCTAATCTGCCATCTTACCTGGAAGTTCTTAATTTGAACTTCCAAATAATCATAGGACACTGATGTTGTTTTCTCCTTTCTATACAATCTAGGAAACCAGCGTAAGGAGTGATATCACCTTATTGGAAGTGATGGAGAGTCTTCTAACTCTAACCAATCTAGAAACCAAAAAGATATTCCTAGAAATTTTCAGTGATCCTAGATCTAGTCAAGTTGACAATAATAACCCTCAAAAGGCTTATCTCTTGCCAACTTAACATTCAAATACATCACTTTAAGCCTGTCCCATAGTCTTGTGGAAATCTGATAAGGCAGAATGCATTTAGTCCAACTTAAAAAATCCCCTAGTCTTGAACAGATCTAAGGTGAAAATGCAGTCTTTTCTAAGACTCATGCAGTCTTTTAACTGTGAACACCTATAAGCAGCTTCTATACTTCCAACGTACACTGGCACAGAATAAACACTCCCATTCCACAAGGAGGAAATGGAAGCATACCAGGGAAAGAATTAACTAAAGGAAGCTTGAACCCAGGGAAGATACCAAATCCTGAAACAACTTGCCTTTTTTTTTATTATATAGAAAAGCTGAACCTTTTCAAATAAACCCTTTTTCTGTATTTGTATTATTTCCTTAGAGTGAAATCTCTGAGATGCATTTTATTAAGAACTACTAATTCATGCTGCCACAAGTACTGAATCTTGTATTTTCTTTCCTCATGACATATCCTTATCTCTTTCTGTAATAATAGACTGGAATGATGTGAAAAAACCTAAGTATGGTCACTTGTCAGAGTCTGCATCTCAATATCAAGGTAAGAAAATAATATTTAGCATGAAAAATTGTATTCAGTCTCTCACCATAAAAGTTGTTCTTAGAAGTCTACATTTATAACCAACTGGCTCTTTAAATTTAAAGCATATATTATCATGTATAGAGGTGTCTGTCGAAAGAAATCTATTTTCTTTTGATCTGGAAACCTAGATTCTGAGTATAAATAATCCCAAATTAGTGTTAATGCTCTAGGCACAGTTGCTTGGCCTCTGCATTTCCATTTTATTCATTTAGGCTTAAAAGGAAGGCAAGATTGAATGTTATGCTTCTGCAGTTATTAAGAAGCTCTTTTAAAATGAAATAGTTGTACTAGATAAACTTTTAAGCCCCTGTTTTGTACCAGAACTTTAACTTTCTATCATTCTGTTACAGTCTGTATTACCTAATGACCTATGGTTTAACATTTGTTTTCTTTAATAGAACCTGTTGACATCCTGGAGCTAGGTAAGATATTTTTCTTTTTCTGTTAATTAAGGTGACTTACTAGACCAGGGATTTGATTGTAAGTAGTTTTAATCCACTAGGAAAGAGCTCCATGTGTCTTTGTTTTGTAATCCAGGAATCACTGTTTGCCTAATTGGCATGTAATTAATTTAGGTATCATATCAAGTCCTACTTGTCAGGAGGTTACAGACCAAGATAACAAAAAGGGAAGGAGTATGGTTAATTATATAAGGTACAGGTAAAACAGGAAGCCAAACCAAACTGGAATTAACTCTACCAAGTTCACGCTAAAGCAAACCTCCATTGTTCATAATACATTTAGTGCGATTTTTCTAAAGGAAATTATTAATAGGATATGTTGAGCCAAAATTAAACATAATGATATCTTTCATTTATAAACTACAGAAAAGCACAGATACATCAGTTTAAGTAACAAGTCAGATGTGATACTGCATTTAGTTTTTATCTTGCATAGTATATTTCAGGACCAAGATTTGAGGAATAAAACTAATGCTTATGGTTCTCAGTCAGCAGTCAGTTTCTTAGGGTCCTGTGATGTCCTGGGTAGCACATAAGTGTATATATTTGCTTAAGTATTTTGATACATTTTGTTACTATAATTCCATGTGTTCAGCAGTATTATAGTAACTATCCACTCTGTTCTTGTTGTCTTTTCTTCCTATAAGATATTTCTGTCAATCCTGATACAGAAAACAGCAAAACAGAAGAGTAGAGGAGGAGTCCAGCAGAATTCTTTAGTTGTTGAGAGCTGGCTCTGCCATGTAGTCACTTTGTGGCTCTGGTCCTTAGTTTTAGCATTAGTTAAGTGGGAATAATAATGTACCTTGTCTGGTCATAGGACTGGAAGATCCCATGAGTTAATGAAAGTGAAGACAGCATAAACATTGCCTATTCCTTTATACTGGAGACCGTAATGTTTTCATTCTTCTCAGCAGCTGAGCTCACACGTTAAGTACAATTTGACATTCTTTGAAATGAAGCATTTTGAATGTGGGTTGAAGAAATGAATGAAGTGAAATGGTGAAGGGCAAAGTATCTGGGATTTGGTGAACAAGTAATAGATATTACTTAATTCTTTACATTTTTCCTCAAGCTTTTATGGCACTAATGTGTAAGTGGGAAAACCATGAACATGGAGTCAGACAGGCTGGGTTCAATTCTTGTTCTCTACTCCAAGCAAATTAATCTTTCTGAGATAATTCCTCATCTTTAAAATGAACATGAAACAGAGATGCTGAGCTAATCTAACATCATCAGGCAAAGGGGGCACAGTTTAGCTGCTGCTGATTTTGGTCTTGTTGCTAATATGAATTCATGTTAACAGTTGTAGTTCACTTCGCTGCCTTGGGCATGTTGTAAAGAGTATGTTTACAAGGAGTTTTGCTACTTATTTTACATGAAGGATATCAGTTGGCAAGGGACTTTATAATTTGAAAGTACAGTTTTCCTTATGAGAGTACTTGGTGACACAGGTGTATTCTCCAATATACATTAAGGCTTCATGATCTATTTTTCCCATGAGAATTGAGAGTCAAAGACTTCCAAAGCCTTCATTCTGAAAAAGACCCTAAAATAATCTGCTTTGGAGGGCTGGGATATAACTCACTGATAATGTGTTTGCCTGGCATGTTTAAAACCCTAGATTTGATAAGAGTAATAATTATTATTTGCTTTGATGTAGGATGTAGCATTTCAAAATTTGACACTTTAGATTGCTTATTGAATATCTTGAGCACCTCAAATTGTTAGGAATTTAATTGCCTCTTCAGGTAAATAGCTTCATATTAGTCAGGTATCTGTTGAGCCAAATATGTTTCTTTATAATTTCTGTTACATGTTGTAACTTTGGGCCATACAGAAGAGAGTCTGCTTTCTGGTTATTAGATAGCAGCTCCAGGTATGCCTTCTCTCTGCTTCTCTGCCACTTTTATAGTGCAGCCACTGTCACCTACACCAAGGTAACAATGCAGCTAGAGTGACTGCCCCCTAAACACATGAGTATTGTATTTCTTCTTAACATGGTGAATTAGTTCCTTGTCATGATGTTATAGCAGAATACTTGACAAAAGCAACTTAGGAAGAAAGAAGGGTTTATTTAGTTGGAGTTCATACTCATGAACAGTGTGTGTATGTACAAAGCAGGGCAGTAGTGGTGTCAGGAGCTTCAGACAGCTACCATCTCCACCAATAGGAAGCAGAGGAAGTTGAATGCCTCTATTCAGCTAAATTTCTCCATCTTATGTACTCTGGAACCCTTTGAATGGTGGTGTTTACAGTTTGTGCGTGTGTTTCCACCTCAGTTAACCTAATCTAGATAAACTTTTACAGACATGCCCAGAAATTTGTTTCTAGGTCCTATTGTGTTGACTATATTAACCATGTAATATAAAGAGTCCTTTAATACCCACACTTTTTCAGTCTATAATCTCTTTTTGAAACTTTTCTCTGAAACAGTTTGCTTTTGCTTTGACTCCTGCTTATCTTATCCTTTTATACTTAGGAGCCCGAATGTTATTGCCTCTGGGAAGCCTTCCACAAACCTTCTGCGTGCTCCTACAGCACCCTCCACCTCTCCAAGTGCAGCCCTCACCACACCTTTCTGCCATGGATCACTTAGTTTCTGTCCCTCACTAGACTGAAGCTCACAAGAATGAGGGCAATATTTTGATCATGGTTGTATCTGCAGTGCCCAGCACAATACTGTAAATAAGTCTTGGAAGAATGGGTGAGGAAATGACTGAGATTTCTTACCTTGTCTAATGTTAATGGATTGTTTCTTCCGTTGATTCACAGGTGACATATTTTCAGATCTTTAACACAAAGTCACCATTTTTATTCTTTGTACTATCCTTTTCTCTCTGAGTCAGGCCAAACTTAATGCCCACATGTGATGTTACTAGTCCAGGACAGAAGTAGGACTTGTGTGCTTCTTTCTTGCTTTCATTTATCCAAAACCTTTGACTAGGCTGCACTAAACTTCAAGGCACTGTGTTTAACAATTGAGAGTTGAATAAACAGCCTTCATCCATCGACTTTAAGTAGCTCATCACAGTGATATGACAGGATGAGTGTGAAAAGAGCATAAAGGAGATAAGGAAAATCAGAAGGCTTTGCAGATAAAATTGTGGTTGTGTTGAGTGACTTTTAATATATAGTGGTGGTAATACAAGGTAGTTAGAGTGCAGTGCTGCGGTAGGAGGCCAAGGCAAGTATCCAAAAGTTTGAGGAAACTCGTAAGCTTCCATCTAGAGGAAGTTTGATGATTCTGAGCCTGTGAAGCCTCTTGAACCCAGACCTTTTGCACCCCAGAGTCCTTGCCTGAACTCTACAGAAAGCATAGCAAAGCCTCTTCTTCATTACCTGAAAAGAACAGTAACATTGCTCTAGATGTTTCTATTACAACAGCACCTCAAGTGACCTTTCTTTTTCTTTCTTTTTTTCCTCAAAGTGTTTTTCAGTGACACAGCTGAACCTTTTTTGCTTTGTTTTAGTTTGGTGTAATTGGGTTGGTTTTGTTTTGTGAGGTTTTTGTTGTTGTTGTTTTGGGTTTTGTTTAAATGTGTGGTCTTTGTTTTACCCAAGCTTCTGCTCTAGTCTTGAGGCATTTGATGGAAGGCTCTACATACTAACTCACTCATACTTCTCTGTGCATGAACTTTTTAAAACCCCAACCAGATGGTTGGAGTGTATATTAATGAACTCTTGGTGCATTGATTCTGGGAGCTGAGCTGCCACTTGAAATTTTGCTTTTAGCTAAGAGGTTTCTTTATGGTATATTTGAGAAACACTAATAATGCAATTAAGTTATTTTCAGAAGTTATATTTTGGTTTGATTTATTTTTATCTGATCCATTAAAATATCAATCTAATTTTAAAGGGTTCTAGATGATGTTTTGTGAGTACTATTTAACATTTTAGGACAACTGGATTTTATTGGAACTATATATGCCTCCATTTAATAATCATCTGAAAAATGCCAAGAACACATAGTATGTAAAGTATGAATTATTAAAAGAACCCATTCAAGCAAATTACTTAAATTGATTATGAAATTACTTGAAGCAATGTTTCTGATGCTGAGATAGACAAATTAATGAGAAGAACAGAATAGCATCCTGAAATAGATCTAAGAATGTATAAAAAATTAATACAAAAGCAAGGGGATTTCAAATCCATGGAGAAAAGATGGTTTATTTAGTAGGTGATATAAGAGCACATTTATTAGGGAAAAAAGTAAAAGAGGAAAGCCAGATGTTGCCTCATTTATTTTATAATCTAAATTACAAAAAGATTAAGTGCTTACATATAAAAAAAAACTGGAGACATTCTTGAAGAAAAAAATGACTTCATATTTTTTATAATATAAGCAAAGTGTGGTATAAAAAACAAGAAGCCATAAAAGGGATGGTGGAGAAACATAGGGCAAACCCTACAGAATGAGACAAGCATTTTAATGATATAGATGAAGGGCTAATGTTTGCATAGACCTTAGACTCTGTAAGAAATGAATGCTTGTTAGCAGAAAGATAGCAAAAAACTAAAAACTAAGTTTCCAAAGATCTTCAACCTTATTAGTAATCAAAGAACTGTCCAAAAAGTATATTAGCATTTCATTTCATTTTGTTTTGTTTTTTACTGTTGAGGTTTATCAAATTTCCTAGCACATGAGAAGCTAAGGCAGTAGCACTGCTAGGTTGAGGTCAGCCTAGGATAAATACCAAGCTCCACGACAGACTGGGCTATATAAGTGAGACCCTGTCTTAAAAAAATCCAAAGCTAGAAACTGTCAAAATATAATTTTAGCAAAGGTATGCAATACATACTTATATACTTTATTTTATTTATCTATTCTTTGAGAATTTTATACATGTATACAATGTATATACAATCTAACCTATCTTCATTCATGTACTTATGATAGTAGTAGAAATTGGACTACTCTTTGTAGAGGATATTTCAGCAATATATATTGTGTCAAAACCTAAAATATCCAGTTGGTCTATTAATCCTCATCTTTGGTATTTTCCCTAGGAAGACCATTTTAGTCAGACTTTTATCACTAACTAAAACCTGAGAGTATGATGAAGCAAGAGAGGGTGGTATGAATATGACCAAAATTTTATTTATATATATATATATATATATATATAATCCTAATGAAACACATTGTGTATAATTAACACATGTTAATAAAAACATTAAAAGTTAAATAAATAATAGACAGATACCCAAGAGAATTTAAGGGAGGAGAGATTTATTTTGAGTTGTTGTTTCAGAGGTTTTGGTCATGGTCAGCTGGTCCTGTTGCTTTTAGGTCTATGGGAAAGCAGATGTATCAAGAAGGAAGGGAGGAAACCAATTGTCTCATTGTAAACAAGGCGAAGAGGAGTAACAGAAAGAGACCCAAGACTAGATAAACCCTTCAAAGGAACATACCAAGTAATCAGCCTCTTAATTAGACTCCATCTTCTACCGTTTGACCACTTCCCAGGAATCTGCTGACAGTCTCAGTCTATCCATAGATTAAGTCATTAATTAGGTCAGAGCCTTTATGATGTATTCATCTGTGGGAACACCTCCTTAGAGGCCCAGGAAGATGCTTTAATAAGCTCCTAGGTGTCTCTCAGTCCAAACAAGTTAATAATTAAGATTAACCATCCCAAAGATCATTTTAAAAGTACAGATGCGTACACAAAGATAAGCACTAAGACATCAGGTGGTACTTAAATGACCATCACAAGTTGTTAGGATATATTAAGTTACAGGGCATATGCACCATGAAACTGTTTTGACAGTAATCTTGGAGTAGAATTTCTAACCTGAAGACATTGATCACTATTATTTCTCTTAAGGACTTTTCACATCTAAGTAGAATGAAGAAGAGTTCTTAAAGGGAACATAACCAGAATGTAGCCAGTTAGAATAGCTGATGCGTAAAACAATGATTTTGCTTCTTTGTTTTTTACATTGTCTTTCACACCACTTTATTCCTTCCTTTCAAATGTTTATCACATTTTTTAATTTATGTGCTAGGTGTGTCTTATACACCAGAATGCAAGGTGAATTCCATAAGGTAGGGATTTCTGTTAAAGTGCCTACTCTGAAAGATGCTCATTAATCATGTGTTGGATAAATAACTGAAAACTCAAATTATAATATTTAAATGTTTTAAATAACATGTGAACTCTTTTAAACACTTGTTTTATATGTGCTTAAATTATAAAATTCTATATGTCTGTTAGTAATACTAGTCAAGTGATTGCAGACCCCAAGTATGAGCTAAATTTCCCTTTACTGGGCTTGGAGAGATGGCTTAACAATTAAGAGCACTTGCTGCTCCTGAAGAGAACTTCAGTTTGGTTCCCAGCACTCAGGTCAGGTGGCTCATCTGTAACTCTAACTCTAAGGAGATTGGAGACTTTTTTTGGACTCTGTGGACACCCACACACATGTGTGCATACTCAAATACTGACATAACACACATAATTAAAATAACAAAAATGAAATATTAAAATTTTCCTATACTACATTCTCATAGTGATCTGTTCCACTATGATAATTACAATATTACTTGTGCAAGTAAGTTTAATATTCTGCTTGTCTAGTAACTGAAAGTGTCATAACATCTAACACAGTTCTTTATACTTGAAAGGATATTATGTATTTATCAAATGAAGAATTTATATATAATTGTATGCATTGGGTATACAACTTTATCCATCTTTCAGCTGAGTAAACTGAGGCTTGGAAGGTTAAGTTTGCCCAAGATATTTGCTATGAAAGCAACATTTTTTGACTTCCAATATATGTAAAAATACCAGTAGTCCATAAACACAGCTTCAAGTACCAGAGTCCTTGAAACTACTGAGTGAAAACCTTGAAGAAATGAGAGCACTTAGGAGCATGGTTTTGGAATCAACACGTTAGCCCCTGTGGTATGAAACTCCTGTTGGAGGCCCATACTCAGCCTGCAGCTGCTTTTAGCAAGGCTTCCTAGATGCAAGCTTTCACTGTTATTTCTAAATGTCTGCTGCTTAGTGTCCACAGAGGCTTAATGTAAGAACTGAGACATGGACTAGGTAGCTTCCATAGCATAATAGCTTTATTATCTTTTTAAAAAACGAACTCTTTTGATATATACCTTGTTTACTGTCATTTCTTTTGTGATTATTTTAATGCTTGCAGATTTAGAAGTCATTTAATAGCTGACTTTATGATAAACATGAAAGAATGTGTTTAAATAATCTGGTTAGGTTTCTCTCATTTCCCCCCTCTCCTTCTCTCCCTGCCCCGACACCTGTTGATAACCCAGGCAATCAAATAGAAGAAAAAAAATATAGTTCAAAGCAATGAGCCATCTTGGTGGGTGAGCTGTTTTTAACAAAATTCCTCTTTACTCAGTAACAAGAGACTTCTTACATGGTATATGCTTGGAGTTTCTGGGCTTTTTACCTTATAGCACAGGAATTGATTAGCATGGTTGATATATGTGATAGGCAACTGTAACTAATGCCATCATAATTCTTAAAACCAGAGTCTCTTGGGTACTTTTGATCAGAACTCAAGCTAATAAAAACAGTTGACCAGAATTAGCCATACATTTTAACCTGTGCTTCCTAACACATTAGGTATGAGCCATATGTACATTTTAAAATTATTTGAAGTTAAATAAAAGTTAAAATTTAGTTCCTTACACTAGTCACATTTAAAATGTTCAGAAGTTATATGTAGTATTATGTAGCTAGTGTTATCTTACTGGATACATAGTTCATTTCTGTCAGCACAGAAAAGTTGAACTGGACTTTCTGCTCTAGATGGTAGTGAGCTTAAGGATCTCAGTCCAGTGAAATTCATGATTTAAAAATTGACTTTTAAATCTTTTATTTGTAAAGATGTATTAATAATTTGCAAAGTTTTCTTTTTCTAATAGCAGTAATGATAACATTATTCAATCTTCAACTTAAGACCTTCTCAGCTAATAGCTATAACATAATACTATCAAAATTGAATTTTGGTAACCTCTTTAAATCTTCATTCCAGGAAATTATCCTCTCGTTTACTGTATAGGCTGTCTAGTCATATTGTTTAGTTGTTGACTGGCTTGTGAAATATTTCAGAGCTGATTAGGATTTCTGGCCAGACTTACTTGCTTAGTTAAGGATGGTGGGAAAGAGACAAAACAGCAGGTATAAAACTGATAGAGTGGTGCGAAGTCTTGGCATCGTCTTTGTAGTGATTTAGATATCATTATTCAGTGACTCATTTTTATTCCCAGCATCTAGTGCTTTTTGCATGGCCCAAAGGGGCCCTGTGCTGCTCCACTACAGAGGAAAATTCAAGAAATGCTGGTTTGCTACAGTGTTTTAGCTTGTGAGAGTCTCTGGGACCTTCCCTGCTCCATCATGGGGTCACCTCTAGGTGGGTATTAGGGGGAAACTGTAAATTGCTTTAACTTTTAAATAAAGACTCGGTGATCTTTTTGTCATTCAATGATATTGTATATAATAGCCTATGCCTTTCTATGTTGTCCTGAGCCTAGGATTCTGTCAACCTTAGATTGCTTCTCTAGTTCACTGTTCTTTACCCTTTGAGATACTTAAGGCAATATCAAGAGACTAAAAGATTCTGTAGACAGCCAGTCTCTCCTATTGCCGCCAGGATTGCTTCCCAAGCCCTACTTTGGCCTAGATTATCACATCCTTTTCATTCCATAACACCGTTCAGCATTTGGTGCCTAGAGTAGCAATTTAACAGGTGAGGGTTGGAGTGTATTATCTTACTCATGTTGCTTTCCCTCCCCTGAAGTCTTCTTGCCATGTCTCTAGATAGTCTTTGCTACTTCCTAAGCTGTGATGTGAGGTTGAACCATATTGGGTGCTAAATTATGTTAGCTGACAGCATTTCAGGGCTTCTCTAGGAGTTAGATTGTTCAAAACAAACAATTCTTCCACCACCTTCTGCTTTTTCTGCATCTCTAGTTCACTGTGTGTAGAAAGTTCTAGCTTTCTATGGGCTTCTTGGTACTTCTTTACTACCCTATATAGGGTATACTAATATACCCTACTTGAGAATTTTCAGTCAGTATAGGAACTAACATGAAAAACAGTGAAAGTCATCTTAAGACTGATTTTAAAATGTTAATTTAAAAAGACTCACCCAGGGCACTTGGATTCTTCCTCCTAAGATTACCTTTGATTAAGATCAAATAGGGGGAAAAAAAGGTTAAATTTAAAGTCCACTAATGACTTAGTTGCTGTTTAGTGTGAAGTGCATCCTAAAAGCATTTTTTTAAGGAAGTTGACTGTGATAGAGATTTCTATTTCCTTTACAGGTCATTTTACCTGGGACAAATACCTAAAAGAAACATGTTCAGTCCCAGCGCCTGTCCATTGCTTCAAGCAGGTAATTGATTTTCAGCATGGTTAGTAGGTGGGAGACAGTGCTCTTTCTCTGGTGCTTGAGTGATCAGCGCATGAAGTAGGAGCCCTTTTACTTCTTACCTAAGGATCCCAATGTAAAATTTTATTAGAATGACTCAAGTAAAAGTTGGGCACTGAGTTTTATTTAGCACCACCCATCTCCCCAACTTCATTCCAAGCAACACCTTCTTTCCTCCAAGGTTATTCTGCTACTGATTATACTGAGTCTTTTTTTTTTTTTTTTTCCTTTTCTGTAGCTCTTAATTCAGAGAGCTAGAAAAGAGAATTGTGGATTCTATGTGGTTCTTGAATATGGAGCAGTGTTTTCCGGTATTCAACACTCTGCCACAGTCTTACCTTTCTTTAAGAACACTGAACCCAGACTTACTGAGGGACATTTTTGGAGTAATTTAGATCTTCCCACATAAAATTAAGTGTTGCAGACAATGTGTAGATGGTGTTGTGACATTAGTGTGTGATAAGGTTGGTGAGTGACGCAGTGTGCTGTTGCTAACTGCAAGATGTCACGGTTCTCTATGTTCTCCCTTCAGTCCTCACTACTCCTTATCAATGTCTTACATTTTATGTTTTCTAAGAAAAAGTACATTTTCTGGTTATTTGAGATAATGTAGTCTAAATTCATATTTTTACCTAAAATATTTTTCAGTCAAAAATATACTAAGCGATAGCTTTCAAGTCACCAAAGATCAGGCAACTGAACAGTGATCTGAGAAATGGGAAACAAATGAGCTAAGCCTGTATGATTTGACTTCTCACTGCCTCGATCCAGATCATCTTCCAAGGATGGAGAATCTTGGGTTGAGCCACCAGACTCCCTAATTCAAGCATATGGAACAGGGAGTCCAGACACATTAAAGGAGCTAGAATTCACAGGGAAATGTGTCAGAGAAGATGAATGTTTAACATAACAAAACCCAACAGGTCTACAGAGGATTGTCTTTAATTATTCAGGAGAGTACTCCTGTTGAGGGATGAGGAACCTACTTATAGCCAATGGAAAAATCAATCTGAAAATATTAGAAGACAGCCTGATAGTCATTCACACAAGACTGAGCATAGTTCCTGAAAAACCCTTTCATTAGTTGGGCATTGGGAGACTACCCAGAAAGCCTTTGGATAATATGAAACAGTCATACTCTGAGCAGTGTTCCATTCTTTCATAAAAAATTATAAAAGTAATACTTGAAGGGCTCAAACTGGCTTAGGAAATTTATATAGAAACAAATCACAGGAAATCTATAGAAAAATAAAATACCTAGTACTCAGTGTTAAAATGCACAGTACCTAACATGCAGTCAAAGATTATTAGGCATGCAAAGACGCAGAAGAGTGCAGTCAGTAGTAAACAGAATAGTTAATTGGTTCAAGTGACTCAGGACCATACAGAACATCAGGTAAACACCTTAAACTGATTATTTTAATTGATAGGTTCAAAATATAAGTAGAGAAATGAAATATATCAAGACTCTCAGCTATGTGTAAAATTAAAAACACTATGGTTAATGTTAGAAGAAAATATTAAGCTCTGAGACACAGGATCAGAACTTATCCAAAGTGAACTACAGAGAGGAAGCAGTCCAGATATAAGTGAAAAGACAACAGCAAGCCATGACGTCTGCTCACCACACAGATGTGTAATTGGAGTTCCCAAAGAGAAGGGAAAGAGAAAAGAGTATGTGAGGCTAAGATATTCCCATTTAAAAGATGTCAAATGGGGTAAAGATAATGGAGCAAAAGGGACCTCATATATTGTTAGCAAACAGACACAGTGGCTTACCCTCGGCAGAAAGCATAACACTACTAAAGGAGAAATCACCCTTAGAATTAAATAATTTAACTAGAAAATTTGTCTCAGTATTAAGTTAGCATTCTAGTCAATGATTTAAAATAATCCAGCAAGATATTTAACACAAGAGAAACTTCCACTTAAAAATAGCATCCAAGGGGGTGAGGTGAACTTACAAATATTCACCTTACATATAGAAAGTATCTGACCAAAATATGCTCTATAAAAAATTAAAAATCATAAAAAGAGGCACTGAGGTAATGGCTTAGTCAGTAAAATGCTGTTGCTCAAACATGAGGATCTGGCTTCAGATTCTCAGCACCCAAATGAAAACCAAGCATGACAGCCTGTGCCTGTAGCCAGACATTAAAGTGGACAGTGATAGAGCATCCTGATGTCAACCTCTGACTTCACATGCATAGGGTCAGCAAGTACACACATTGCAATAAGAAAGAACAATTGAGGAAGACATATAACATTGACCTTCAGCCTATACGTACATATGTATACATGTGCACACACATGCACAAACATAAATATGTACACATGCAGTACACAACATACACAAAAAACATAAAAGGAAAACCTCAGAAATATAAACTTCTGTTCTTCAAAAGCCATATGCAAAATTTGTAGAAGAATCAGAAGAGAAACAAATGAAATAAAGGCTAAGAGAACACAATGGATGAATAAAATAATCCTTTGAAAAGATTAACAAGCCTTAACTAAAGAAAGAGTGAGTACCCAGATAAAATTCCAAATGAAAAAAGAAACATCACAACTTAGAATACAAAAATTCAAAGGATCTAGAAATTATTTTTGAAAAAAATTTGGAAATTCTAGTAAAATAGAAAAATTTCAAGACCTGTATAGCCTACCAAAGTTGAACCAGGAAGCTATAAAGACCAGAACGGGGCTCTAGAAAGATGGCTCAGTGGGTAAGAGCACTTGCATGAGTTCCCACATGAAAAGCCACGCATGCCATGTGTGCATTTAACTCCTGGGCTGTGGATCTCTGGCTGGCTGACTGCTGGCCTTGCTTGAGGTTCAGTGAAAGACTGTCTCAGGAAGTAGGTGAATGATACTCCAGGACACTCACTGGCCTCTTCTGGCCTCTGCATGGATGTGTGCTTACACATAAGCACTTATATTACACCTCAGCATACCTGTAAACATGCCAAAATGTAATCAATAATGAATAATGTTGAAAGATTGAATTAGTAATTAAAAGTTTGACTAAATAAAAGTCCAGGACCAAGTTGTTGCTGAATTTAATGCAGCTTTTAAATTTTTCTTTCTTTTTCATGTATGTATGTATGTATGTATGTATGTATGTATGTATGTATTCCAAGTTGACCTCAAACACACTATATAGCTGAGGATGACCTTGAACTTCTGATCCTCCTACATCCACATCCTAGTTTATACAGTATTGGGAGTCCCAGGTCTTTGTACACAGTAGGCAAGCACTCTACCGACTGAACCACATCCCACGCTCCTGAATTTATCAAAACTTTTAATATTATTATTATTATTATTATTATTATTATTATTATTATTATTTTCTTTATTTACATTTCAAATGCTATCCCGAAAGTTCCCTATACCCCCATCCCCACCCCTGCTCCCCTACCCACCTACTCCCACTACTTGGCCCAGGCCTTCCCTTGTGCTGGGTCATATAAAGTTTGCAAGACCAAGGGGCCTCTCTTCCCAGTGATGGCCGATTAGGCCATCTTCTGCTAAAGATCTAACACTAATGCATCTCAAATCATGAAAGAAAATAAGGATCATTGTGTGTATGTCTACAACAGGGAAACAGGATGGGATGTAAAGAATAGCAAGTCATACTTTGTTTGAAAATGTTATAATGTTATCTAGCAACTATGTGCTGAGTTTTAAAAATTAGAAATTAACTGAAATGGAGGGGACTCTTCTTAGCCTATTATATTCAGGTTGAAATACCTGTTACCAAAGCCTGACAACACAACAACAAAAGAAAACCGTAGAACGATAAGCCCTGATGGACAAAAATGCAAATACTCTCAAGAAAATACTTGCAAATTAAAACCAGAAGCTTGTCAGAAAGATCATACACCATGTTCAAGTTGGTTTGTTTCCAAGGATGTAAGAATAGTGCAGAATATGCAAATCAGATACTTATTACATAACATATACATAATATGTATATGGAATGAACTATAAAAATCATGATAATCTCAATAGGTGCAGAAATAGCAGTATAACATTTAGTGTTCTTCATGATAAAAATCCTGAACATATTAGGTATAGAAGGATTGTACCTTAATATAATAAAGCCTGTATCTGATAGGCATTTAGGCAGCATCCTACTGAATGAAGAAAACTGAAAGCATTTTTCCCACATAAGAATTAGAAACTATCCTGCTGTTGTGGTTTATATGGCTCTTAGAAGTCTTAAATTTAGTATTACCACAGTTCTTATGTGATATAATACCAGAAATTTTAACCAGAGCACTTAGAAAGAGACAGAAAGAAAAGTAATGCAGATGATGTAATTGTGCCAGAAGTGAGGGACCAGAGGCATAACTCCACACCGTTGCTCTCAGCAGCCTGTGGAGTTCCCTAACCTTTTAAGGACCTTGACTCAAACTAGGATTCCTGGCTTTGATGCAGAAAAAAATTTCAGAATTGATCATTATGAAATAGTTGCTCAGGGCTGGAGAGATGGCTCAGTGGTTAAGAGCACCGACTGCGGGCTGGTGAAATGGCTCAGCAGGTAAGAACACCCGACTGCTCTTCCAAAGGTGCAGAGTTCAAATCCCAGCAACCACATGGTGGCTCATAACCATCCTTAATGAGATCTGACTCCCTCTTCTGGAGTGTCTGAAGATAGCTACAGTGTACTTACATAGAATAAATAAATAAATCTTTAAAAAAAAAAAAAAAAGAGCACTGACTGCTCTTCCGAAGGTCCTGAGTTCAAATCCCAGCAACTACATGGTGGCTTACAACCATCCATAATAAAATCTGACGCCCTCTTCTGGTGCATGTGAGGACAGCTACAGTGTACTAAGATATAATAATAAATAAATCTTAATTATAAAAAAGAAATAGTTGCTCATTTTTATTACTAAATAAGGTTTAGTCTATACTTTATTATGAGACAGACATACCTTAGTGTGGGTATGGACTTACCAAGGGAAAGTTGTAATACATTTTCTTAACATTAGCTATATGTGTTATCCAAAGAGGAAACAATGCAAATATCTATCAATGATAAGTAAGGAAAATGGAGTATGTCCGAACAAGGTTAATTAATAGTTTGTGTGTGTGGGGGGGGACTCTCTGCAGAGAGAGAAATGGAAAAAGCGCCTAACAATGATGGGGTTTCTTTTAGGATGATGAAGAAGATGTTATAAAAATAGGTATGGTGTTTACCCAACTATGAATATGCTAAAAAGCATTGAGTCATGCTATAAAAGAGTTAACTTTTGATGTGTGGGTCACACATAAACCTATACTCATCATCCAGCCATTCTACTATTAGAAGTTTATAACAGCCTTATTTATAATAGCCAGAAGCTGGAAAGAACCCAGATGTCCCTCAATAGAGTAATGGATACAGAAAATGTGGTATATTTACACAATGGAGTACTACTCAGCTATTAAAAACAATGAATTTATGAAATTCTTGGGCAAATAGATGTATCTGGAGGATATCATCCTTAGTGAGGTAACCCAATCACAAATGAAGTCACTAGATATGCACTCACTGGTAAGTGGATATTAGTCCAGAAACTTAGAATACCCAAGATACAATTTATAAAACACAAGAAAACCAAGAAGAAGGAAGACCAACGTGTGGATACTTCATTCTTCCTTAGAATAGGGAACAAAATACCCAGGAAAGGAGTCACAGAGACAAAGTTTAGAGCTAAGATGAAAGGATGGACTATCCAGAGACTACCCCCACCTGGGGATCCATCCCACATCAGCCTCCAAACCCAGACACTATTGCACATGCCAGCAAGATTTTGCTGAAGGGACCCTGATATAGCTGTCTCTTGTGAGGCTATGCCAGTGCCTGGCAAACACAAAAATGGATGCTCACAGTCAGCTATTAGATGGAACACAGAGCCCCCAATGGAGGAGCTAGAGAAAGTACCCAGGGAGCTGAAGGGGTCTGCAACCTTATAGGTGGATTAACAATATGAACTAACCAGTACCCCCAGAGCTCGTTTCTCTAGCTGCATATGTAGCAGAAGATGGCCTGGTCAGCCATCATTGGGAAGAGAGGCCCCTTGGTCTGGCAAACTTTACATGCCCCAGTACAGGGGAAAGCCAGGGCCAAGAAGTGGGAGTGGGTGGGTAGGGGAACAGGGGCAGGGGGAGGGAATAGGGAACTTTCGGGATAGCATTTGAAATGTAAATAAAATATCTAATAAAAAAATGAAAAAAATAGAAGTTTATGCAAGAGAAAGAGAGTGGCACTCCTTCTATCTGTAGATGGAGTAAACAGTAGATCCGAAATGTTTGGGGAAAGCTTCATGTAGTGTTGCACATCTATAATCCCAGCACCTGGGAGGCTGAGGCAGCAGAAGCACAGTAATTAGAGGCCTATCTGAGCAACATACTGAGACCAGGTACAGCTAGACTATGGTTGAGACACTTACCTCAAAATAAATAAATAAATAAATAAATAAATAAATGGAGTGGGTGGGTAAAAGGGTGTCTGTACTAACATATACAGAAGGTATTTTTGTTGTTACGTAGACAATACAATAACAACATTTATACTATTATAATTAAGTACAGGTGACAAGAGCATGGCATAGTAGTATAGGCTGTAATCCCAGCACTTAAGAGGACCCTGAATTCGAGAACAGACTGGACTGCAGAGTAAGACTGAATCAAGAAAACAAAACAAAAAAGTCTATGGGAAGATGTTTATAGTTTATAGGCTACACATAGACACCACACTGATTTATAGATGGGGTTTGAACATTTGCTTGAATATAAAGCGGCAGCCTGGAATTAATTCCACATGTTTATAAGAACCAAAAGCTAGAACTAAAATAAATGGTCTCTTCCTCAGCAACTAAAGGAGATGCATTACAGATCCAGTGTCATTACATTTTAGAAATCATAAGTGTTTAAAATTCCAGATTTTGAAATATTTTCTAATAAAGTATGTATGGATTTAACCCATCTAAGCATGCAATTTATTATTGTTTCTTACATGTCTTTTGCCTATAGTCTCAAGGTAATTATTATACAGTATTTTTATAGTCTGTATTTTGACTTCAACACATCATGTAATGCCAAGTACAGAATTTTCTTGTACCAGCATGTCAGTGACAAAGTTTCTCAGTTTGACTCTCATAATTTCAGATTAGGTATACTTTACTTATATTGATATATTTAGCAATATGGAGAATACCAGAATAGTTATACTAACTAAAAAAATTAATAATAAAAACAGTACTCCTCCATGATTCCATGTAAGATTAGAAGGGGAGGGGCTAGCAAAGGAAATTGTAATGAAGCATGTGAGAATTTGAAGAACAGTGGTGTGTTCATTATTTTGATCATAATGGTACTTTCAGAGGTAAATATAGTACCAGTAATGCCATGTCAAGACTTACCAAAGAGTACAAGTTTACTGTATGCCAATTATGTTAGTTGATTGAATATTAAAATAAAAAAAAATTAACCTCTAATGGTCTGTGTGGTAGAAGTAGAAAAGACCTCACGGGACACGCCTACCATTTCTTGTACTGGTAATGAGTCGGTACTTGATATGTCACAGGAAAGTAACTTTTTTCCTTCCTTGTATTTTCTCATGCTTCATTTGTGTAAAACCTTTCTTAAATGTTAGGGAATAAGCAAGGCTGGTTATCCCTGACCCAAGTGTATAGCCAGTTTGAATCCAAATGCTTGTTATTTTCAAGTTCCACCTCCTTAGCGTTCCTATTGACAGGAACTTCCTATGCAGTTTATATGTAGTCTGCCTAATTCCCTTGCCTTGTTCTCCTCAGTCCTACACACCTCCAAGTAATGAGTTCAAGATCAGCATGAAATTGGAAGCACAGGATCCCAGGAATACCACATCCACCTGTATTGCCACGGTAGTTGGACTGACAGGTGCCCGACTTCGTCTGCGCCTTGATGGCAGTGACAACAAGAATGACTTCTGGAGACTGGTTGACTCCTCTGAAATCCAGCCAATTGGAAACTGTGAGAAGAATGGTGGGATGCTACAGCCCCCTCTAGGTGAGTATCTAGAGCCTTGTTCTCCCTGGCCAATTGGCTAGCTTCCAAACAGTATACATCGTATGATGGAAAAGTCTGGAACACATCCCTACTCTTTTTTTTTTTTTTTTTTTTTTTTTTTTTATAGAGTACTTCCCCTGAAAGGCCACCTAAAATAAAGTGACTTATCTTTACCTTAGTGTAGGGTGTCTAGTCCTCACACACCCTGGTTAACTTAACGAGAGTCCATGCTCTTCCCATTTGTGCCAGTGCTCATGGATCCTGAGGGAGAACAGAAGGGGATTGCTCCATCTAACCTACCTCAAAAACCTAGAGGTGAGAGACAGAGAGAAAGACAGAGAAGGAGAGGGAGAGACGTAGAGATGGGGGGAGCATAAAGCTCTTAAGTCCAAAAAAGATGAGAGAGAAAATCCACCTGGAAGAAAAGATACCGGTTAAACGGTCTCTTCTGTCCTCTCCCCCAGTTGTTCTGTCCCAGTTCTTACTTGGCCCTTGGGATTTTCTCGTTAAGGATCCATCTATTCTTTTAGTTAAAATAATACTCACACTTCTTTAGATCATAGTCATTCTTTTTGTTTTCTCAGTGCCTGAGAAAATCAAGCTACCTCATCAGTTATTGACAGTTAACTATTAATTGTGGTGAGTCTTCATGAGATGGAGTGACAAGTTATGGGCTCTGGGACATGTTCCTTTCAGGATGCTGAGCTATCTTAACTTTTCTCAGGGGCTATATATCATTTGAAAGAGTTTTAACATTTTCTTCCATGTAAAAAATTATGTGGGAAACTTTCAAGTATGTACAAAGTAAAGAAAACAACACAATTATGTCAATATGTCTTCTGTTGTTACAATTATCATTGTGTACTCTATTTTACCTGTACTTGGTTGTTTCTGTCCTAAAGTACAATATAGTATCACCTTATCATGAAACAGTATGTCTCTCTTATAGGCAAGAATATTTTTAAAACATAGCTATGCCAAAAAAAAGATAAACATATCATATCACATTTAATAATTAAATTCATGCATTTTTATTTTTTGAAACAGGTTTCTCTGTGTAGCCCTGGCTGTCCTGGAACATGATCTGTAGACCAGCCTGGCCTCAGATTCAAAGATCTACCTGCTGCTGCCTACTGAGTGCTGAGTTTAAAGGCGTGAAATAAGCCAGGGTTATTTGTTAATACTATGAACTATTTGGTATTTAGAATTTGCTCTTGTCACACCACCTTCACTTTCTGTATCCCCTGGTCTGTCTCCTTTCACACTCCTTTGATCTCCTCACTGCTTCTGCTTATCTTTTCCTCCCTCTCTACCTCCTTTCTTTACCTCCTCCTCCTCCTCCTCCTCTTTCTACATCTCTCCGATATCCTTCCCTCTCTTCACATCCTCTTCTATGTTTCTTCCTCTCTTCTCTCCCTCTTTTCCTCTGTCCTTTCTCATCTTGATTTTCTTTGAATAAGGTTGGTTGGTAATAAGACATTATGGTTACTTGGATTAATTAATTAATTCTTTTTGGGTGGCTCTGTCACTAACTTAAGAATTTCATTTAAGTGTAGGTGCGGACTTGCTTTTTAATTAATTGGGTTTGCGATTATATGAGTATGTGCATTTTAAAGTAAAGTTTATGAAACAAAGTATCAAAAATTCCTCTCTGTTGCTTTTGCTTTTTGAATAGGCTACCACTTTCTTTAACTTTATTGTTTGTTTTTCATTCAAAAACGATAGCCGCAGACTTTGGATATAGTTCAGAGATAGAGTACTTGCATAGCACGCACACGATCCTGGGTACAGTACCTGACACTGAAAAAGTACTATAAAAGCAAACAAACAAAACAATCTTTAAAAGGGGGGGCAGGAAAGGGGCTGGAGAGATGGCTCAGTGGTTAAGAGCACTGACTGCTCTTCTGAAGGTCCTGAGTTCAAATCCCAGCAACCACATGGTGGCTCACAACCATCTGTAATGATATCTGACGCTCTCTTCTGGAGTTTCAGAAGATAGCTACAGTGTACTTACATTTAATAAATGACTAAATCCTTTAAAAGTAAATAAAAGCAAGCAAAACATTTAGGTAAATATATGTGTGTCTACACACATATATAACTGTTACATATTAATATGAATATATTTGTGCCAGAAGATTATTAATAGGTATATCAGAATTAAAGAGTAATAAGAGTATATATATATATATATATTTGCAATTGTGCATATACATTATGTGTATGCCTATAAAAGATAGCATACTTTACAAACTTGTCTTAGCTTTGTCTTTTTTGTTTACTGGTATGTCCTAAAGATGACTTTACAGTGAAATAGAATTATTCGTACTGCCTCTTCCAGTTGCACAGTGCTATTTGCTATTTTATTGTGCTACTTTTGGATGGAAATTTAGAAGCATCTTGCTGGGGATAGTTGATAGAATGCTTGTCTTGCATACATAAATCTCCAGCACTTCAAGACAATAACAACAAAACAGCAATAACCAAAGGAAGTTGTTGTGTGGACTGGGAATACAACTCAGTGGTAGCTTACTTCTCACTTGCCTACCCTAGGTTATGAAGCTCTAGGATTCAGTTCTCAACACAACAAAAAAGAAGAAACTCTTTAATATAGAGAATGTAGCTTAGTTGATAGATTAACTCGCATGTGTGAGACTGAGAACCTTGGGTTCAACCCCACTCACTGAATAAGCTGAGTATGGTGGTTCGTATTTATAATCCCAGTACTTAGGAATCAGAGATAAAAGAACCAGAAGTTCAAGGTCATCCTTGTCTGCATAATGATTTCAAGGCCAGCCTGGGATTCATGAGGCTGTGTCTCAAACAATAGAATAGAAACATTTTCAGAGATTATTAAAACTATATACTCAGTGATAATAATGAGTATCAAAATAAAGTAATGAAAAATTCTTATAAACCTATGTATCAAAAAAGAAAACAGGGCTGGAGAGATGGCTCAGTGGTTAAGAGCACTGACTGCTCTTCTGAAGGTTATGAATTCAATTCCCAGCAACCACATGGTAGCTCACAACCATCTGTAATGAGATCTGACGCCCTCTTCTGGTGTGTCTGAAGACAGCTTCCGTGTACTTAGATATAAGCCGGAGGGAGCGGGGCTGACCAGAACAGACAGAGGTCCTAAATTCAAATTCCCAGCAACCACATGATGGTTCATAACCGTCAGTACAGCTACAGTGTACTCATCTACATAAAATAAAGAAAATTTAAAAAAATAAAACAAATCAAACCATTGCCAACTCATAGTTAAATATAACTTTGAGTTAAGAATACAACAAATTAAACTACATTTTCACAAGAATATGAAGCGCTGATACCAGCAGAGACCAGAATAAACATTTTATTCAGGCAGAAACTGTATAAAAAAGAAGAGCATTGGAGATCGAACACAGCCTAGAAAGAAATAGACCCATATAGAGCAGGAGATACTCAAAACAAGACTGAGACTCAGCGGACTCAGTTATATGCTACTGCATAGTGAAGCAGGAGGATCTAGTATGAAAGCCTAGAAAAAAGCCGGGCGTGGTGGCGCATGCCTTTAATCCCAGCACTCAGGAGGCAGAGGCAGGAGGATTTCTGAGTTCGAGGCCAGCCTGGTCTACAAAGTGAGTTCCAAAACAACCAGGGCTATACAGAGAAACCCTGTCTCGAAAAAAAAAAAAAAAAAATTCAGTTCCAAGATGACCAATGAGACAACAGATCCAAATGAAAACACTAAAGGAATGTTGAGGAGAGAAGTAAAAACCAAGAGAGTAAGATGGACTAGAAAAGGTAAAATCTCATAGAAGGACATATGAAACCTAGAACATGGCCCACAAAGATCCACCCTGTGCATCTGTGCATGTGGGTTTGTTTGACAGACAAAACAGAACAAAATAAAGGTTTAAAATTAAAGTAAAAAAAAAAAAAAGACCTAAATCTATGTTTAAGGGGACTATTTTTCACTTTCTTGAAAGTGTACTTCAGATTGGTCAACTCTGAAACATTATTCTAGTAAGAATTATTAAATATGAAGGAGGAAGAGAAAGGAAGAAGAAAAGGAAGAGGAGGAGGAGAAAAGACAAGTCTTTTTTTTAAATTGGATATTTTCTTTATTTACATTTCTCTTATCCCTTTTCCCGGTTTCTGCCCCCTAAACTCCCTATCCCATCCCCCTGCTTTTATGAGGATGTTCACTCACATACCTACCCACTTCTGCCTCCCCACCCTCGCATTCCCTATACTGGGGCATCGAGCTTTCACAGGACCGAGAGCCTCTCCTCCCATTGATGTCCGACAAGGTCATCCTCTGCTACATATGCAGCTGAAACCATGGGTCCTTCTATGTGTACTCCTTGGTTGTTGTTCAGTCCCAGGGAGCTCTGGGGGGGGGTCTGGTTGGTTGATATTTTTGTTGTTCTTATGGGGTTGCAAACCCCTTCAGCTCCTTCAGTCCTTTCTCTAAGTCCTCTGTTGGGAACAGATCAGGGAAACCTCTGCTGTTATTTGTGCCAGGGGCCTCAGACCAGCCCATATATGCTGCCTGGTTGGTGGCTCAGTCTCTGGGTTCTGGGTAAGTTGAGACGGCTGGTCTTCTATGGGGTCACTCTCCCTTTCAACTTCTTCAATCCTTCCTCTAATTCAATCATAGGGGTCCATGACTTGAATCCAATGGTTGGGTGTAAGTATCTGCTTCTGTCACAGTCAGCTGCTAGTAGGTCTCTCTCATGGCAGCCATGCTAGGTTCTTGTCTATAAGCACATCATAGCATAGTAGTATCAGGCCTTGGTGTTCCCCATGAGATGGATACTAAGTTGGACCGCCTTTCCTTCAGTCTCTTGTCCATTTTTGTCCCTGCAATTCTTTTAGACAGGAACAATTCTGAGTCAGAAATTTTGACTGTGTCTTAGTTAACCCTGGCCCTACACTTGAGGCCCTGTCTATCTACTGGAGGTATACTCTTTGAGTTCCCTCTCCCCAATGTTGGACATTTTGGTTAAGGTCACTCCTAATGAGTCCTGAGAGTGTCTCACCTCCTGGGTCTCTGGTACTTTCTAGAGGGTGCCCCTGCCTCCCCAAGGCTGCTTGTTTCCATTCCTTCTCTTGGCCCTCTGGGCTTCTCTCCTGTCCCCCTTTTCCCTTCCCCTTTCCTTCTCCCACTCAGGTCCCTCCCTTCCTCCCTCCACCTCCTGTGATTATTTCTTTCCCCTTTCTAAGTGGAATTGAAGCCTCCTCACTTGGCATTTCTGCTTGTTACACTTCTTATGGTCTGTAGGTTGAATCCTAGGTATTCTGTACTTTTTGGCTAATACCTACTTATCAGTGAGTACATACATACTGAAGTCCGTTCGTTTGCCTGCAAACTTCATGATCTCGTTTTAATAGCTGAGTAGTATTCTATTTTGTAAATGAATCACATTTTTTGTATCCATTCTTCGTAGACTACATGGCTTAAAGATCGCAACCTTCCCTCAGAACTACTATTATTGACCCATTCTTCTCAATATTGTGTTTAAACAGTGCTTCTGGAGCAGTCGGTCTAAAACTTGGATGTCTGCTAAAATCACTAGGAAGCTTTACGTAATTTCTTTAGGTTTTAGATTGGTAAAGTCAGAATTTGGGGCAGTAAAACAGATAGTGCCTGTAAATCGCCCCTGAAGGTTCCACTGTCCAAATTTGTGAGCCACTGGTTTAGAGCAGAACTAAACATGATAGAATAAACTGCTTGCTCAGCAACGTTGGCTACCATCGTATGTACTATGCTATGTGAAAGGAAGTCTGTGTGTGGTCTTTATCGTTCAATATTTTCCTTTGCTATATAGCTTTCAGGATCAGTGGAGAGATTTTTTTCCAGAGATACATCGATTGTTTATTGAACTTTATAGAAATGTATAAGTTTTTATTGAAGAAAACCAATCAAAATATTAGAGAGAAGAGGCTTTTTACCATGGTGCCTTAAATGCTTATTTTATAAAGGTAATGTTTAAGGTTTTTACTGAACTAGACTGCAGGAATGTTCTTGGCATTGATAATGCAAGAAAAGTTTGTTGGACCACATCTGCACCTTTGGCCTACATCAAGATCAGTCACAACTCCTATTGCCATTGAAATCTGAGTTGTAGGTGCAACAAGGAAGTAGTTGGAGAATCTTGCCGGAACCAGGAGGAATCCTGGCAGTTCTTCCCATATAACCTCCCCCTGAGCACTTCTCCTCTAGTTCTGTTTCTTCTTTCTTGCACTCTTGGGCTGAAACTTTGATAACCCCAAAGCATGCTTGGAAAGTAGTGCTTTGGGTCAGCATTTTGTCTGACAAATATAGAAATAGGGAAAGCAGAGGAAAGTCCATAGGACTAATGAGTTAATGACACCTCTGTATGCACATTCACATGCCAAGCTCTTAAGAGAGGAGAGCCAAGGCTAGGTGCCATGGAGTCTTATTGATAGCCATAGTTTCTAGTAACTTCCCAAAGCTTGTTACACAAGACATTGGTAATGGTACAGTGGGGGTGGATCCACCTGTTATCTGCAGTGAGTAATGTTCTATGGCTTGCCACCAGAGGGTTCAAATTATAATTAGAGTACAGCTCTGTTGATCTACATTTAAATCCATGACATGATAGTTCACTAAACAGCTGGACTCTACTTCTCCAGTGACTTCCACAACCCCAGGAACACCTGGAAACTCTTGGAATGTCTTCTTGAAGATTTTGAAATGATCCTAGCTAAGTGAGCACAAAGCAGGCTGTGTCAGGACTGACTTAGCATTGTGTGGCCAAGGATAATTTGCTTTACCTTAATTTTAACCTCAAGTTGTTTCACCTGGAACATCATTAGTAAGCTTTAGTACGGCTTGTGTGATAATTAAATGGAATTAACACTGTGAATCAGCCATTAACTTCTGACACCCAAGCTCCTTTTCAATGTAAAACTCAGATCTATGACTTCAAGAGTATTGAAACAAATTTCCTATTCTCTTGAATTTGGATGGGGGGAGATCCACATCACCTGGGAAGTCTTGGAATAAGATACTGCCTTGTCAACATGTATATCTGACCCTTCTACCCTGAAAGATGTTTGCTAGGAGGTAATGAAGTAAACAACTATAAGATAAAGATCTAACAAACAATAGGCAGAGCTTGGTGAATTCTGTAGAATGGTGGAGAAAGGATTATAGAAGACAGGAGTCGAGGAAACCACAAGACAACCCACAAAAGCTACTAACATGGACTCACAGAGACTGAACTGCCCAGTCTGATGTAGGCCCTCTGCATAGGTATAGCTTGGTCTTGCAGGACTCCTAATAGTAGTCGAAAGGGCTATCTCTGACTCTTTTGCCTGCTTTTGGGACCCTGTTTTATCCTACTGAGGATGGGTTGCCTCATCCAGCATTAATATGAGGGGGAAGTACCTAATCCTATTGCAACTTGACATGCCATATTTGGTTGATATGCCTGGGAGGCCTGCCCTTTTCTGAAGGGAAATGGAAGAAGAGTAGATGAGGGTGGGTGGGAATGGGGACAGATGACTGCATTGGGATTATACTGTAATCATAAATAATTTTGGTTTTTTTTTTTTTTTGAGACAGGGTTTCTCTGTATAGCCCTGTCTCTGTATAAACTCACTTTGTAGACCAGGCTGGCCTCAAACTCAGAAATCTGCCTGCCTCTGCCTCCCGAGTGCTGGGATTAAAGGCGTGCGCCACCATGCCCGGCTGAAATAATTTTTTTAAAGATAGGGCAAACCATCATGTATTGAAATCTGTCCCCACTACACTAATGTGACCTTGGACAACCTACCACTCTATCTCCATTGTATCTTCTATAAACTGGGGATAAATCATTGTGTCTGTCTTATGATATTATTTTATATGTGTAATGGTATGTGAAGTGAATAATACATTCAGTACACATTGGCTGTTGGGCTGAAACCCCTATATGTCTGAAAGGATTTTTTAGCTCCTCAAGTTTCAAATGAGATGGAAGATTCTCAGTGACCTTTCTTTAAAATGTTGTACTACTTATTTGCTGCATTACCTAGGGTAAATTTGCATTCCCTCCAAGGGGCCTCCTTTCCTTCACCTGTCTGAGCCACTTCTTCTGTGCAGCTTTTAAACCCTTTTCTAGGGCCTCTGATTCTGTGACTGTCACAGCATAGGTCCAGCAGGAATCGCTAGATTCCAAAAGGAGAACTTAATATTACCTTGTGTTTGAGAACATTTCTTAACCTGTTCTCCATTATATTTACTGCAGGCTTTCGGCTGAATGCCTCCTCTTGGCCCATGTTCCTTTTGAAGACACTAAATGGAGCAGAGATGGCTCCCATCAAGATTTTCCATAAGGTATACTGTCCCTCAGCTATCACCATCTGTAAGCTTCATAAGATCAAATATTTGCCTTCTATCAATTTCTGAGTCTCTGTTGTCTCTTTTATTTCTGTGGCATGAGAATGCTTCTCAAAAACTAGTTCAGTAGAATAATTTTTAAAACACCTATGAATTGGGTGTTATCTACAGAGAATTATATTAAACTGCAATAATGAGAGGATTACTGGTTTCTGGGTTCTAGCTGCCAACAAATCTAATATCTTTTTGTTGTTGATTTGGTTTGGTTTTTTGAGAACTAGAGATCCATATGCTTCTGCCTTCTGAGTGCTGGGATTAAAAAGCATGGACCACCATCACTCTGCTGAGATTTTTTTTTTTTATTTTATCTGCAAAGTGAACTCTTACAGGACTGTTAAGAAATTAAGATGTGTTTATTAAAACTGAAATATAATACAATCCTAAAGCAATTCTTACAGAGTTCTGTAGTCTGTGTTCTAAGTAGGGAGATATGAAGGAAACTGTTAATTATCTATATTAAACTGTTAATTAAACTCTAACATGTTTGTAGCCTTATATATATTATCACACTTAATACCCATCTCTAGCTTATATATACTAAGAATTATTAAACTCAACAACTAAGGAAGCATACTTTAAAATTTTTAATTGCCTTTATTTATTTTTTTGTTTGGCGGGGATTTTGCCTGTGTTAATACCTTTGTACCACATACATGCCTAGTGCCCCCAAAGGCCAAAAGAGGATGTCAGATTCCCTGGAACTAGAGTTACAAATGTTTGTGAACTGCCATGTAGGTGCTGGAAGCCAAACCTGGGTCCTCTGAAAGAGCAACATGCGTTCTTACCTGCTAAGCCAGCTCTCCAGCCCCTAGGATACATGCTTCTGAGTAAGGATCACACAGCTAGTGAGGGACAGAACAGGAATAGTAACTTGTGTTTATTCTTTCTGTACCTCAAAAGGAGAAAGCATTAGCCTGTTGATAGTTGACTTCTCTAGAGGGCTGAGAGTCCCTGTAGAGATAACTGAGTTAGGCTTACCTGTGTTGCTAGTTAAAGTTAAATCATGGGAAAACTCCGATTTCCTAATATATTAGGTCACTTGAAACCTCTTTCAGTGATAAATACCTTAAACTGTAAGGTAGTTATGTAGGGAAAAGCTCCTCATGCTTTGTGGTGCTTACTAGAAAGTAAGAAAAGCAACAGTGTTAAAAAACATATGTGATAAATGCATGACTGTCTTGGGGGCTCTGCCAATCTTACTTTGTAGAATCTTACTTTTATATACCCACACAAGATTAGGCTTGAACCCATTCCAGAATAAAGTAGATTTTAGAGCCTGGCCGGATCTGTTAAATTTTTATCTCTTATGTGAAAAAGATGATGGCATTTCTAAGCAAGAGACTCTGGGAAGGGGTGGGATGCAGCCCCCTTTGATTAGTCTTTCCCCTGTGTTTGGGCTGTCCGGGAACTTCAGAGTTATATGAAGGTATTGCTGGGTGCCTGGCAGAAGCAAACCCCAAACTCTCTAGATGGTTAGACGTCACCGTAAATCAGTGAAGGACTGCTTGGAATGACCACTGGGTCCTGCCTTACAGAAATCTCAGAAACTTTCAAAACACGTCTTACATGGTACAAATGTAACAAACACCACACACTCAAAGTAGTTTCAGACAGTACAAATATCAGCTGAAGCCTGAAGTACTAGAAGAAGAAATAAAAACATTTTTGGTTTTAAATTTAAATTTAAATTTAAAATTTAAAATTATCTTTACATATTTTATTTTGTGGGGAGGGGTACATGCCATACATACATATATGGAGGTCAGGGGACAACTTGTAGGAGCATGTTCTCTCCTTCCACTCTTTAGCTGCTGGGGATGAAACTCAGGTTACAGATAGGACTTGAATTATCAGGCTTGTCAGCAAGTGTCTGTAACCACCGAGCCATCTCACTAGCTCAAAATATCCCTTTTTAAATGCCACATTTTTAAAAGGACAAAAGCAAACATCTGAAAATAAAACAGAAATTTCAAACCTTTGAAATTAAAGATTAAAAAAGGCATCTACCATAATATATGTATGTGTATATGTATATATATGTATATATGTGTGTGTATGTGTGTGTGTGTATATACATACACATACATACACCTATTAAGTATGTATGTATGTATGTATGTTGTTACCCCCTCAGACTATAACATTGAGAAATCCACGCTAAGGAGAAAAAATGAGAATATAAGGAGGCATCATATATGGAAATCATGAAACCCAGAAAGATTAGTTGAGTAAAAGGGAAGTAATATTTGAAGACTTGCATTATCAACTTAAGAGATTATAAGTTTTCCAGCATGTGTAATAGACACAAATACACATTGTAAGAATAAGGCATTGTTATAACTAGAAAATGAAGGTCAATATAGAAGATCTGAGCATGTAATCATCAGGATGCCTTCAGAGTGGGTACATTGACCACAGCACATTTCTCCAAGCCTTCTTCATCCAGCATGGGTGATGGCTTCCCCGTATCAACATAGGTGGGTAGAGCTCCTCTCTCCAGTTAACCTTCCCCATCCCGTGTTCTCTAGTACCTTGCTAGACCCTAAGACTAAATGCAGTTATGACAGAATTGCATAAAAATGACTGAGAGGTACAGGAGGTCAAGCCAAAGGCAATGACTATGTTTCAAAGTACTAAGTCATCTACCTTGAAGCTGATCTCCAACTACACTGTCATTTCAGGATGGAAGTGAAAATCAGACTTTTAAACAAACAAGTGCAGGTAGAGTATAGCTTAGCCATTGGGTATGTTTCAGAAAGAAAGCAATTGAACCACAAAGTAAGAATGAGACACAGGAAGATTTGGTGAAGAAATGGGTTTGTTTTCATGTAGATTATTGTATGCTCTAAGTATAACAACAAAGTGGTTAACTTGGAGTAAAGCAACATAGAAATTAATTACTTATCCCTTTATAACCCAGAAGTAGTTCAAACAGTCTAAAGTTCTTCCATTGTCTAGGACTATATATAAAGATGAAGTAGACTTTGTATGTCATCTATACAGTTAAATTCTTAAGGGAATCCACAAAAGATTATAAATAGAATAACTTCTGAGTTGGTAAAGGAAAAAAGGGGGGAAAATTTTTAATAGAGATGCTTTAGATCTTTTGAATTAGTCGTATAGGAAAGATCTTAAAGGAATCCACCAAACAGCTATAGAGTGTTTAACTTCTCAGTCAGTGAAAAGAAAGTGAGGGAAATGTAATTCATTGAAAAAAGTAAAAGAACCATAAATGAAATTAAGTAGAAACATAGGCAGTAAGATCTCTGTAATAAATTCAGATGGGCTTAGTGTAACCTGCTTGTAGTTCAAGCTTTCAGAAAGCTGAGATGGGAGAATCCCTTGAGCCCAAGAGTTTGGGTCAAACTTGGGAAACATCAAGACCTCTCAAAACACAATTAGGTAAATAAATATTGTTACGACCATCATGAGAAACTTTTTAATTACAACATACTATTTGTAATAGACATATTAAGGCATAGTAACATAAAAATATTGATAGTAGCTATCGGACATGGTAGCACACACCTTTAATCCTGGCACTCAGGAGGCAGAGACGGAGGCAGGTGGATCTCTATGAGAACAAGGATCAGCCTAGTCTATATAGCAAGCTCTAGGCTGGCCATGGCTGCATAGTAAAACCCTATATCAAAAAATATATATATTGACAGTGTAAAAACATAAGAGATAGTACCAGGTAAATCTTTATCAAGATAAAATTTATATAGAATAGAAGGTCAGACAGAGATGTTGATACTACAAAAGCATTAAAGAAGTCACTAAGTGATGAGTTAAAAGTAAGAGTTCACCAAGAAAACAAAGCAATCATAGTAGTACACATGCCCTTTAAAAATAGCCTTAGAGTCCAAGAGGAAGAAATGATAATCAATGGTGATGTTGCAGTTCCTTTCCTAGGAAAATATAGCAATATTTTCTTATAAGATCTCTCCTTATAAGACCCAATGACAAAGCCAAGTGCAGCCTAGGAACCCAGTGAGTCGGTTGAGCATGCTGTAGAACATAGGGTTGCTCACAGAACATGGGTGACCTCACAGCGGCTGCACTGGAAAGCCTTCTTCATCCAGCATGGTGATGGCTTCCCCGTATCTACATGGGTGGGTGGAGCTCCTCTCTCCAGTTAACCTTCCCATCCTGGGATCTCGAGTACCTTGCTAGACCCTAAGACTAAATGCAGTTATGGCAGAATTGCATAAAAATGACTGAGAGGTACAGGAGGGAACTAATCTCAGGAGAGGACACAGTGACCCTTCCTCTGCCTGCCTTCTCTGAGGGAGCATCACCAGGCTGCTAGTGGTGTTCTGTTGTAAGCAGCTGCAGCTGCTCAAATCAAGATGGTTTGCTCAGAGAGCCTCATTCTATAAAATACAACAAAACTGGAAAATCTGCAATCAGTAGGAAATACTTTCATATATATTGCTCAGTGGTTGATAACTAAAGCAGGCAAAAATTCATATATCAAGAGAATTGATCAACTTTTAAGACATTATTCATTTCTACTTTAACTAATTGTTTAATAATAAAAAATTTTAAAATACCATTCATGGTAACAATGGAACATTAATATACCTAGAACAAATGTTCGTAAACAGCATGAGGGGCTGTTAGATGACTCAGTGGGTAAAGATGCTTGCTGCCAGCCCTGACAACCCAACTTTTATCCCTGGGACTCAGGTATTAGAAGGAACCAACTCCCATAATTTGTGCTTTAACATGTATACTATAGTAGTACACCTCCACACATACCCACACAGAAAATAAATCAATGTAACAAAAATTAAAGCATGATATATTTATAGAAGAGACTTAAATTTTGTATAAAACAGAAATCTGTATTAAAGAAGTTTTAAATGGAAGAAGGGAATCCTGTGCATAGATAAGGTTTAAAGTTATCAGTAATAAAGGCCATTTCTTCCCGAATCAATCTAGAAATGCACTGCAGTTCCAGTCAAGATCCAAATAAGTTTTTTTTTTTTTTTTTTTTAATCTTAACTGCAAAAGCCAATTAATTCATTTGAAAGACGAAGGAGAAAGAACAACTCAAAACAAAGCTGAAGAATGATAAAGTAGAGGGGCACTTCCAACCAGGTACTTATGAGGAGAAACGAACAGAGTGGACAGTGAATTTATTTGCAGTTTGATCTGTGTAGCTACCTCACACATTAGAAAAAGGTCTGAATATTTCTGTTTTTCATTTAGGAGCCACCATCACCTTCCCACAACTTCTTCAAAATGGGAATGAAGTTAGAAGCTGTAGACAGAAAGAACCCTCATTTCATTTGCCCAGCCACTATTGGAGAAGTTCGAGGCTCAGAGGTGCTAGTCACCTTTGATGGGTGGCGAGGCGCATTTGACTACTGGTGCCGCTTTGACTCCCGGGACATCTTTCCTGTGGGCTGGTGTTCTTTGACTGGAGATAACCTGCAGCCACCTGGCACCAAAGGTAAAGAGCCACCTGTAGCTCCCTAAAACCAGACCTTAGCTAACACGAGGAATTGTCCAGGTTTAGTGTGATCAGTGTCTTTACTAGCATGCTTCACTGTAGGCAGGGGAAGAATGAGGGCTGACTCCTTAGGTACAAATCGAGGGCTTCTAAAGAATAATCACTAACAGATCAAGAGTAAGATCAAATTAAGCCAGACATGAAATTTGGGGAAAAGTAAAAAATTCTCTCTTCTAAATATCCCAACTTATTCTCAGGCAACACATTTAAAAGTTTAGAAGTGTCATTCTCAGCCTGCAAGGGTTGAGGATTGTGTGGTGAGCTGGGAAACACTGTTGGCGAAGTAGAACCTTTGGAATAAGGGAACTGAGGATAGGCCATACCGCTGCCTGTCACTAGCAGCTAATTCACCTCTAAACCTCAAATGACCATTTATAAAAGAACACCTACTTCAAAAAATTCCTGAGAGAAATAAATGAAATCACATGGACAAAATGCCCACATCTGCAAAATAGCAAGCTCCAAGACAATTTCTGTTTTATTTCTGTGGCTATTTTTTTTTCTTTTTTCTTTCTTTCTTTCTTTCTTTCTTTCTTTCTTTCTTTCTTTCTTTCTTTCTTTCTTTCTTTCTTTCTTTTTTTCTTTTTGTTTTTGTTTTTCACTTTCTTTTTTATTAGATATTTTCTTTATTTACATTTCAAATGCTACCCCCTTTCCTAATTTCCTCTTCGAAAATCCCCTATACCTTCCCTCTCCTCCTGCTCCCCAATCCACCCACTCCATGATTTCTGGCCCTGGCATTTCCCTATACTGGGGCATATACTCTTCATAAGACCTAGGGCCTTTCCTCCCATTGACGGCTGACTAGGCCATCTTCTACTACATATGCAGCTAGAGACACGAGCTCTGGGGGTACTGGTTAGTTCATATTGCTGTTCCTCCTATAGGGTTGCAGACCCCTTCGGCTCCTTAGGTACTTTCTCTAGCTCCTTCACTGGGGACCCTTTGTTCCATCCAATAGATGACTGTGAGCATCCACTTCTGTATTTGCCAGGCACTGGCATAGCCTTACAAGAGATAGCTATATTAGGGTCCTGTTAGCAAAATCTTGTAGGCATATGCAATAGTGTCTGGTTTTGGTGGTTGTTTATGGGATGGATCCCCGGGTGGGCCAGTCTCTGGATGGTCCTTCCTTCAGTCTCAGCTCCAAACTTTGTCTCTGTAACTCCTTCCATGGGTATTTTGTTCCCCTTTCTAAGAAGGAACGATGTGTTTCTGTGGCTATTATTATAGCTATTATATGCTGTACTTATTATCATTACTTATATTATACATGTTATACTAGACTACATCAGCATTGTTATAATACCATTACTATAAAATTAACCATACAAATGCAGGAGTATATATACCATACTACAGTAGCGCCACATACTAAATGAAACATAACAATGCTTGTAATAATGATAGTAGAGATCATCTGTTAATTTCACAGATGTAAGGAGAAAGACCAGGGACCCAAATCAGGGCCAAATTAATTAAAGCAAGCTTTTTTTTTTTTTTTTTTTAATGTACACAGGCTATGTCCCTTTAAAGGTAGGGGTCAAGAGATCAGCATTGGACATGGGTGAGATAAGACTTTTTATAGCAGAGGAGTGGGGGGGGGGTGGCAGGCAAGTAGGAAGGGGTTGTAAAAGCAGAACATGAACAACAAGGTGATCATAACAAGCTCCTGAAACAAAGGTATAGTTGCCATTCCCTGGAACAGGCAGTGCAGAGGCAAACAGGCAGGATAGTTAGGGTTACAGGTTGGGCATAGCCCAATCCTTGAGAAACAGAGATTAAATCATTAACAGGAATGAACCTAGTTTGTCTTTACTATGAGATGGCTTTCAAGCCTAAAATGGAGCCAGGCTGGTTTATCATATCCAAGAGAGATTTTAAGATAGATACTCTTGAAAGCAAAAATAGTAGCTCCATTATCTTAAGTCTAAAGCATATTAGTAAATCTGAAAAAAAAAAGGAAAATTACCCTATTGTTTCAGCATTTCTTTTCTAAACATTTATACAAAACATTAATTATTTATTTATTGGATGCCAACTGTTAACCAAGCTGAGGATTCAGCAGTGACACAAATGGACAGTCTTCCTACTTTAATGCATTCTAGTTATGTGAGACAGATGTAAATGTTTATAATAAATCAGGAAATAAGGTCACTTCAGTGGATAGAGTTATCACAGTTCGGTGGTATATGTGCCATAGCATGAGTAAGGTCCCGGCTTCAATTAATACAAAGAAGGTCATGTTTTAAATGTATATTTTGAAAAAAAATCCTAACATAAATGCACATCCATGGTACCATTGCTATCATTGAAAAAATGCTATAGGTCTATCATTCACCCAGATTTATTTGTGGAGAATTTTCTTTTTCAGGAAAGTTTGTAAAGTTTTCAGTTGCAACCTTGGGGAATAAGAAGGAGCTACGTGCCAGGTGTGGTGGCACACGCCTTTAATCCCAGCACTTGGGAGGCAGAGGCAGTCGAATTTCTGAGTTCGAGGCCAGCCTGGTCTACAAAGTGAGTTCCAGGACAGCCAGGGAAACCCTGTCTTGAAAACAACAACAAAAACAAAAACAAACAAACAAAAAAAAAACAAAAAAAAAAGGAAGAAGAAGAAGAAGGAAGAAGAAAACGATGACAAGCATACAGAGAGAACTGCTGACTGTGCTGCTAATAACACACATGAGCAAGATGAAGGTGTTCTTACTGGAGTATGTAGCTGAGGGGAAGGCGGTGTGAATAGGTGCTGCAGAGGCGGGCAGTGGCCTGATAGTTTATAAACCTGAGTGGCAGTTTTGCTCTTTGTTCTGAATTAATTAGGGAACCACATAGAGATATCAGTGTTTTCAAATTATTATCTAAAAATATTCTGGGTTGCATTCATGCAACCTGGCCACAGGTCAGATGTACCTACAAAGAGTGAAGAGATTTGATTCATTGTTTGAAATTACTTTCTAAAATACAAAAGAATACTTACAGCTCAGTGATAGAAAAGATAGCCCAATTTTAAAATAGACAGGATGTCTGTTAGCAAAAGAATATATTTTGTGTGTGTGTTTGGAGGGGGTCATATGAGGAAAAGTTAAAGGGAGGAAATAAGGGAAATGTGGCAATAATGTAATACTTGCAACACAAAAACAGAAGGTGTGACTATCCCTAAGGGGTAAGGAAACCAGCAAGAAGGGATGTGGGAATGCTGTGGGGGAGGGGGTGAAGAAAAAACGGGTAATTTTATGCATGCATAAAAATGCTATACTGAAACTATTACTTTGTATTCTAACTTATAAACAGGAATATTATTTGGATAGATATTCCTCCAGAGAACATATGCAAATGACCTATATGGTCTGGGAAAGATGCTCAGCACCATGTGTCATTCGGGAAATGCTAATCACACTGCAGTGCCACTTCACACTCACTCATAGCTGTAATCAGAACATGGATAGCGATGAGTGTTGTGGAAGGTGTAGAACAGTTGTACTCTTCATACATTGCTGGCAGGGTTGTAAAATGCTGCAGATGCATTAGAAAACAGTTTGGAAATAACAGAAGCTGGATGGAGTTACTGTATGACACAGAATTTCCACTCACAGGTATATACTCCCCAAAACAGAAAACACATTTCCATAAAACATGAGTATCTTAGCAGCACTGTTCATTACATTCCAGGAACAGATATATTTCAATATATTCACTTAATAAAATATTATTTGGCAACAAAAAGGGAATGGATTGCTGATTGTGCTACAGCACAGCTGTACTGTACAGTTGTGTGAAGTGCAATGAGAATGCCTAGGTTTCAGTTAGTGGTGCTGAAGTAGAGGGATCTTGAACCAAGATGAGGGGAAACAGGCTTTTTAATCTCAGGAAAGTGCCACTCTTCTATATGCTGCAGGAAACATATGTCCTAGATCAGTGTAAGAAATGTGGTGCACACCTTTAGTCCCAGCACTTGGGAGGGAGAGGCAGGCGGATTTCTGGGTTTGAGGCCAGCCTGGTCTACAGAGTGAGTTCTAGGACAGCCAGGGCTACACAGAGAAACCCTGTCTCGAAAAACCAAAAAAAAGAAAGGAAAGAAAGAAAGGAAAGAAAGAAAGGAAAGAAAGAAAAAGAAAGAAAGGAAAGAAAGAAAAAGAAAGAAAGAAAGAAAGAAAGAAAGAAAGAAAGAAAGAAAGAAAGAAAGAAAGAAAGAAAGAAAGAAAGAGAAATGTAATTGCCATTCCCCAACTTGCAAGGCTCTGGGAAACAGCAAGTGCCTTGGAACTGGTGGTTGATGTATTTTTGTTTACTTAAAACTAAAACCAGATAAGTGCTGTTCTTCAGGCTCTGTTCAGAAGTTAGGTAGACTGATTTCATACCTTCTTGTCTAGAAAATTCTGTTCTGTTACTGGAAAATCTAGGCCAGTCAGTCAGGCCACTGAGCCAGAAGATCTGGGAGGTTGTATCTTGCCACTACTAACTACACGTCCCTTTCTGACTGCATCCTTACTGACAAGAAGCATGACTCACTGGGTGCTGATGCTTCCAGGGGATAGGCTAGCAGCTGGCTGCTTTCTTGTGTCTTTCAGAAGCCACAGACTTTATTTCAATGACAGGTGGCCAGAAAGACCAGGCTCAGGGAGCAGAGACCTTCTTCCATACCATTTTCAGCATTTATCATTCCTCTTTCCTCCAGTAGTGCTTCTGTCTCCTCCGTCCTGCCTCAGTAGGCACCAAAGCAAGAGATTTATTGAGCATCCTGCCCTGACTAGGAAGCTACTGACACAGTATGAAAGGAATGTGATTATGCAATCTATTTCACAGAACAAGATGTTTTCTGTCTATTAGTCTGTTTTCCTTTCTGATTATTATGTCTCCTCCATCTTTCCTACCTTCTGGTCATTAGAATGCAATGTTTAAAAATTCAAAGTAAAATAGGAATGTTTCTTGTTGTGGTAAGAAAAAGGTATGTTTACTTAATGTTCTTTCACACATGTTTCATTTAATTTTCCCTTTAACTCTAAATTAGGCATAATTATCTTCAGATACATTTTACTTATGAGAAAACTGAAGCTTAAAATGACTTGGTATATGATATACGAGGCTACAGGAAGAGACAGCTATCAGGCCTAAGCCACAGTACCCGTATACATCATCCCCATACATCACCACATACTCTAAATTCTTCTCCACAGGCCTGTACTATTCAAGCTTCATTTGAGATCCTAGATTTGAGCTTCCAGGTCCTGGTAGAGGAAAGAGACAGTATTTATACTAACAGAACTCTAAAGTAGGTTCTAGGCTCAGTGAGACCACATACCTGTTTTGTCTTTAAGCAAATAATTCTGAATGAGGGAAGCTTAACTAGTGCTTTGAAGAGCCTTAGCCTCTAAAAGTCCCATGTATTAATGAACTTGGGAACAGGTACAACTGGCTCATGACTTTGTCTCCTACTTGATTCCAGATAGTCAGCTCCCCTACTATTCATCTCTGTCTATGTCGAAAGAATCCTACATGCTGATCACAGCCTCTCCTTTCCTTTACCAAGCCAGGCATATGCCTGTTAGCTACTAAACTCATGACACCAGCTGCCAAGTAGGCAACTAATTAAGGATTCTTGGTTATATGAGGCAACAGCTTTTATTTATTTATTTTTAGTTTAATCATTTTTAAGTGAAACAAATCTAAAATAGTATATGCTTTATTTTTAATATAAAAAGTAATAGAATTCATCCCACATGGCATACTGTGATGCTACTCGGGCTTCAGTCATCATAAGTCATTTAACTTCCCTTTGCTTTGGTATGGTAGCAGTTTCAATATAGCTTGACTTCCTAAGTACTTTTCTTTTTTTGTTGGTTTTTTTTTTTTCGTTTTTTTGTTGTTGTTGCTGTTTTCGAGACAGGGTTTCTCTGTATAGCCCTGGCTGTCCTGGAACTCACTTTGTAGACCAGGCTGGCCTCGATCTCAGAAATCCACCTGCCTCTGCCTCCTGAGTGCTGGGATTAAAGGCATGTGCCACCACGCCCGGCCCTAAGTACTTTTATAAGAAGAAGAAAACAAATACACCCTATATCATACTCATTTTCTTTTAAAAACCAGTATATTGCTATCCTGGATCATGTCACACATGATTCTGTTAATTGGGACTGTGTGCTCCAGTCCAATGTCCAGTAGAGATACTACTCTGGAGCACACCTAATGACATACACCGTTAGCTAGACATCTTTTTCATACCTCAAAGACCACTCCTAGTGACATACTTCCTCCAACAAGGCAACACCTACTTCAACAGGACCATACCTCATCCTTCTAATCCTTTGAAATAGCACCACTCTCCAATGAGTAAGCATTCAAATATATGAGCCTATTGGGGCCATTTTTAGTTAAACCATTAGGCAATACCATATTCACTTCCAGATTCTGAGACACAAATGGAGTTGGTTAAAATATAATCCTAGACTACAGGTGGGAACGAATAGAGATAAGGTGAGCACAAGTAAAGTGAACTTTAGGTCATGCCTGAGTGTTATTACTAGCTGGATTAAGGGAACCCTGCCATTAGAGATCACAGTTTTGAGAGTAGGGAGACCAATTGTAAGTTTAGAGGACCAAATGTGCCAAAGAACCCTTAACCTAGGTAAGAGGACTAGAGATTGAAAATTTGGAAAGTTGCAAATTAAGGAACAACTAGGGGATGGTGAGATGGCTCAGTGGGTAAGAGCACCCGACTGCTATCCCGAAGGTCCGGAGTTCAAATCCCAGCTACCACATGGTGGCTCATAACCATCTGTAACAAGATCTGTCGCCCTCTTCTGGAGTGTCTGAAGACAGCTACAGTATACTTACATATAATAAATAAATAAATAAATCTTAAGGAACAACTAAGCAAAGATCTAAAGAATAGAAAAGTAGAGAGTGGAAACGGATGAGCAGAGGTGCAGAATTTTGTTGTTGCTGGTGACTTTTCATTTTATTTTCAGTGTTTGAGTATTTTGTGTATATGTATGTCTATGCACCATGTGCATATCTAGTGCCAGAAAGGACCAGAAGATAGCATCAGATATCAGGAACTGGTGTTACAGAGAGTTGTGAGCCTCTGTGTAGGTGCTGGAACGTGAACCTGGGTCCTGTAGAAGAGCAACCAGTACTCTTAACCACTGAGCTAGCTCTCCAGCTCCTGTGGTAGCTTTGTAAGACAGAGTCTCACACTGTAGCCCCAGCTGGCCTGGAACCCACTGTGTAGATGGGACTGTCCCTAGAACTTGCAGCCATTTTCTTGCTTCCTGTGGGCAAGAGATACAGATGTACACCACTCTACCTGGCTCCCAATTTAAAACAAAAAAACAATAAAAAAGAAGGAGAAGGCTGGACATGGTGGCGCACGCCTTTAATCCCAGCACTTGGAGGCAGAGGCAGGCGGATTTCTGAATTCAAGGCCAGCCTGGTCTACAGAGTGAGTTCCAGGACAGCCAGGGCTATACAGAGAAGCCCTGTCTCGAAAAACCAAAAAAAAAAAAGAAAAGGGGGGGAGAATAAGTTGAAGACAGAAAAAAAGATTGAATATCTAGATCTTAAGGAGAAAGATAGAGATGAGATGAAAGAGGAAGGCACATGAATGCAAAGCTCCCATAGTGGCCATTTGACATGTGGGTCTTTATCTTATAAGCTGTGAAGACTGTTGAATGGTTGTAAGTGGCAAAGTTACAAGTCAGGTTCATTTTCAGGAAAACCATCTTGGCAGCACAAGATGGTGTTCAGAGCCAGTGGCAAGAGGTGTCAACTAGCAAGCTGCTGAAGTCATCACTAGTATTCCATGTAACAGAAGAGAAACTTTTCAGGAAAAAAGAGCTAAGACTAGAGCCATCTCTCTCTTTGTTAGGATGCTAAGATGTAAGGTAGAAAGTAATGCTTATTTTCACAACTATTTTAATGGTAGCTTTATATTTCTTTAGGAGTCTATCCCTATAAGCTGAAATCAATATAAGTTTTTAGTAAAAACATTAATGAAGATCTAAAGTTCTCTCTTCCATCTCAAGAAATTTAGTTTTTTTAACCTGAATCTGTGTTATAATAGAACTAATTTATTATATTTTTATATCTCATCACATGTCACATGAATAGCCATGTTTATTGAGTGGTTTTGGTGAGATAGATTAAACTACCATTTGATTCCATTTCAGTTGATGCTCATGTGATGTCATTATTCTCACTTTATTCACTTGATTAAAAATGGCGGGCTGGTGAGATGGCTTAGTGGGTAAGAGCACCCGACTGCTCTTCCGAAGGTCTGGAGTTCAAATCCCAGCAACCACATGGTGGCTTACAACCATCCGTAACAAGATCTGATGTCCTCTTCTGGAGTGTCTGAGGACAGTTACAGTGTACTTACATATAATAAATAAATAAATCTTTTTAAAAAATAATAATTTTTAAAATGGCAGTACTAGCCGGTCATGGTGGCGCATACTTTTAATCCCAGCACTTGGGAGGCAGAGGCAGGCGGATTTCTAAGTTCGAGGCCAGCCTGGTCTACAAAGTGAGTTCCAGGACATCCAGGGCTACACAGAGAAACCCTGTCTCGAAAAACAAAAACAAAAAAATGGCAGTACTAATACTCACTAAAGTCGTATGAGCAGATTAAAAGTCATTTTAACTAGTGTTCTTTTTCTAATTTTGGAAACTTGATGGCCAGTGTTAAGAATGGCACATACCACCTCTGTGTTTATAAATATGTGTACACCTCTAAACCTGGACAACCACCTGCTTCTGCTTAGCTTCCATTTCTAATAAGGTACAAGATACTGTCTCTTCAGGAAACTTCTGATAGCTAGGATGCTCCTCTGGGTCTCATAAAGAAGCATTCAGTAGCCATGCCAAAAAGAAAAAAAAAAGTATGTGGATTTTGGTTAATGAGTAAACTCATTTATGCTCTGGGTGAGAATAACTGCTTTTCTCCTTTTCTCTTTTTTACTCCTCATTTTTACAGTCCCAACACATGGCATATCATAGCTAATGAACTAGTCTCCACCATTTCCCTGAACAGATATACTAGTTCACACAAAACACACCGGATGTCATTATTCCATCTTTAGTCTTGTGATGTCTTCACACCTAGCAACCTTGACCTTTATTCATACATCTCCTTAACACCATCTGTTAGCAATGTGAGCCTTGGTGGAGGTTATGGAGAGTGTCTGCGCTAAAGGTAGATTGAAACTTGAAATGAAAAGGTAGGTTTGTAGGTTCAAAGCACTATAATAAATGCCCTACTATGTGATACTTATACCTAAATTAAAATTCCCAGGCATCCCAATAGAAAAGGAGTTACACATTCAGTCATGAAGTATTTAGATTTGATCAGGAAGAGCATGTATTATTTTTGTGATGTGAGATTTGTGCAATGAGCCACTGTTCCATAAATAGTCCTCTCTTGATTGCATGATTATTGGCACAAACAGAAGTAGAAATGTGGAGAAATGAGATGTAGTGCTCACTCTAAAATGAAGCAGAGAACTTGGGTTTTTCTCACTGATTCTAATTATATCTGCCAGATGACCAAAATATCTTGCTCCATGCCTCTCTTCTAAGTACCTTAAGCTGTGCCTCGGGGTCCTTGCTGATGCCCAGACACTCGAGAATGAGAGTAGGTTTGGGTATGTGTATTAGCATCTTTCAAATCCCTAGAAACAGTAAGATGTGACTTAAGCAAAACTGCTTATTTTGTGGAAATACATAGAACTCATGGAGGTTTTGTTGTATCATGGACCAGCATGAGTACATACTGACTTATAAAACCTTTCTGCTTTTTACAGTTTTATTACATATTTCATACATGTAGTATATCTTGATCCTATCTATCCCTTACTTCTCCCTTTCCAACTCTTCCAAGGACCCCCAATAATATCTCCCTCCTAACTTCATGTCCTTTTATGTTTATTTATGTATTTATGTATTTATTTATTTATCCCACTGAATCCAACAGTATTGTGTATACTTGCATGAGCATGGGTCACCCACAGCAGCATAGGGAATCCAGTAATAAGCCACCCTCTCTGGGGAGAAAAAGATTCTTCTTTCCTTAGTAGCTGTCAGCCGTTCAGGGTTGGGATACCCTCTTCCTGCTTCATGCTGGAATTGCTAACTGAGTTGGTTTTGTGCAGATTTTATGTGTATAGGTAACCACAATATAAGTTCATGTGTGCAATAGCCATGTCAAGGCCAAGGGTCAAAATTTCATAGCCCTTCCTTCCTTATCCTCTGACTTCACTTTCTTTCTATCCCCTCTCTGGAGATGTTTCCTGAGCTCTGGAGTGGTGACACAGATGTCCCACCCAGGCAAAGGATTCAGAGTCACTTGTTCTTAGAGCTTAGATATCCCCACCACAAATAAAATAAATAAATTAGTCTTAAGAATTTTTCCTGCTGGGCATGGTGGCGCACGCCTTTAAATCCCAGCACTCGGGAGGCAGAGGCAGGTGGATTTCTGAGTTCGAGGACAGCCTGGTCTACAAAGTGAGTTCCAGGACAGCCAGGGCTACAGAGAGAAACCCTGTCTC
>NC_034595.1:71605059-71681628 GCF_900095145.1 Mus pahari
AAAAAAAAAAAAGTATGCATAGAGTGCTGAAGGGTTAGCTGGCTGGAACCTGCTGGCATCCAGGCTTTATTAAGAAAACTAAAGTTAGGAGTAGTAGAGTTTCAGCCTTGGCATAGGCCCAGCTGTTAACACAGGTAACACAACCAAGCTGAGCCAAGCTAACACACACACACAGAGAGAGAGAGAGAGAGAGAGAGAGAGAGAGAGAGAGAGAGAGAGAGAGAATGAATTGTGTTACATTTTATGTATCTGTTTCTAATTCCATATGCTCTGTTATTGCTGTAGAGAAGACAAAATTAACAATAGCTTCTTCTTTAGGACAACTATGACTACCTACTAAGGATTATTTAGAAAAATATAGAAAGCAGTAGACTCCTAAAGTCATTTATTATTATATAGAGACATGCTTAATTCCTCATCATCCTTCACTGTTATGCTCCATTGTTTCTTTTTAAGTAATGGTATGTTAAACACATCTAGACATCTTTTTCTGTGCCAATTATTAGAGCCTTAAGTTAGGGTCTCAAAAATACAAGACAGTTAAAAAAATAGAATATTTTTAAGAACCTTAGCTGCATACTGCATTTTTACTTTTAAAATGTATTTTTCATGTTTAGCCAAAAATCTTTCTATTAAAATCTACCAGAAAACAGTATCCAGGTGGAATTTTGGCTGCTTTTATTATGTGGGTCTAAGATTATATAGCATACAGATACAATGTTCCTAACTACAATTATTGCAAATCAGAAGCAAATAGGTTGATCTTTTTTTTCTTTTTGCCTGTTTTCTACTATTCTTTTATGTATGCTATTGTTCAGAGCCAGGCTTTATCTGGAGTTGTGACTGTGAAGCTCAAAAGTATTCCCTAGGGAAGAAAATGTGTATAATCTGTCTAAAACCCATGCCTAATGCTTTGGCAGCTACATATAATGTTGATTAACCTCTGTTGTGGGTTTATAGTCTACTAAGGACTTTTAAAGAGTACTGAAAAAGTAGACAACATAGAGCAAACTCCTGAACTCAAATACTTGCTTATATATTACAGCTATGCAGCTAGCACCTAGCATGGGTAAAGATCAAGTTTAGGAAATATAGGTAACAGTATTGTCCTTAGTAAGTTACATTTCTCAGACTATAAATAAATAAGCAAAAGGCTGAAGACACACTTCAGTGCATAGTGTTTGTGTAGTATTTGGTAATCTTGATTAAATCAGTTCTTTCCTAAATTAATTTTCTAATTTTCTAATTTTATTCATATTCATTAACTAAAATGATCCCTGCAAGAAAATTAAGTTATTGACAACTATGCTAAGCCAATTAAAGTTTTTAGTTCTTTTATTAATGGCCAGACCAAGAACAAGCTTATACTCTGCAAAGCCTACCCAAGCTTAGAGATACAGCTTTTTACATCAGTGTTTGAAGGGGCCTTATGGGATGGACCTATGGGTGTGTGGCTAGTAACATCTGATTTTTTTTTTTTTAAAAGGTCAGTGGTTACTTCCTAGTTCCTATGTAGTACATTTTGGCCATGGTCAAGATCATGGACAATCCCAGGAGCATGGCCAAGGCAAAGGTGACTGTTAGGGGTAGAAGATTGGTAAGTGACCAGGCAGGCAGGATATAACGTTAGGATGGTATGGTGTCACTTCAGTCTTTTCATTAACCTGAGTCATTCAATAAGTGAGAGCTTTCTTTGCAGCCCCCTAGGAAGAACAACAATGTGAACTAACCAGTAACCCCAGAGCTCCCTGAGACTAAACCACTGTACTGGCTAGTTTTGTGTCAACTTGACACAGCTGGAGTTATCACAGAGAAAGGAGCTTCAGTTGGGGAAATACCTCCATGAGATCCAGCTGTAAGGCATTTTCTCAATTAGTGATTAAGGGGGGAGGTCCCCTTGTGGGTGGTGCCATCTCTGGGCTGGTAGTCTTGATTCTATAAGAGAGCAGGCTGAGCAAGCCAGTGGAAGCAAGCCAGTAAAGAACATTCCTCCATGGCTTCTGCATCAGCTCCTGCTTCCTGACCTGCTTGAGTTCCAGTCCTGAATCCTTTGGTGATCAACAGCAATATGGAAATGTAAGCCGAATAAACCCTTTCCTCCCCAACTTGCTTCTTGGTCATGATGATGTGCAGGAATAGAAACCCTGACTAAGACAACCACCAATCAAAGAAAACACATGGTAGGACTCATGGCTCATGTAGCAGAGGATAGCCTAGTCGGTCATCAATGGGAAGAGAGGCTCTTGGTCCTGTGAAGGTTCTATGCCCCAGTATAGAGGAATGTCTGGGCCAGGAAGTGGGAGTGGGTGGGTGGGTGAGCAGAGGGAGGGGGGAGAGGATAGGAGATTTTCAGAGGGGACATTAGGAAAGGGGATAACATTTGAAATGTAAATAAAGAAAATAAATAAATAAATAAATAAATAAATAGGGAGCTTTCTCTTTCCCCTGACTTGCCATGTTCTCAGAAGCTAATATGGTCAAGTTAGTTAGCACACAAACTGCTGCTCCCAGGGCTTCCATGATGAGGCAGCTGTGGTAGTGAGAGCATCCTAGCTGTTAGCAGGAGCATGAGGAACACTGCTCAGCAGTCAGGAGCAGATGCATGCTGGTGCTCACTGGCGCTCTCCCTTTTGTTCAGAGAAAGCTTTCTTTCTTCTAGGCTACATAACAAAGACTAGAATGGTGTCCAGCTCTGCCACTTTAACTTTGAGGAAGCTTGCTCTCCTCATTTGTGAGGAGGCACTGCCAGTCTTCACAAGAGTTTCTTTAAGGCCAAGTGAAAGCCCGGTGTATAAGAACTTAAGTACAGTGGATTAAGGACTTAATTCTTTCCACCTTAGTAGAACTGAAATGTGTTGGAGTATACTTATGTCCTTCATCCTTCTCTGATATAAGACAGTCATTAAAGTGGTTAATCATCTACATCTAGAAAAGTGAGAAAAGATTATGTTTAAATGTCAAATTCAAGGTCATATCATAAGGGACAGAACTAGAATTAGGTCCCTGTTCCCTTGATATCATCTCTTTTGTCAGCTAAGATAATTAAGTTAGAACGTGCAAGGCAGATTGGGGCTTTCTAATAGGAAGAACTCAGATCTTCCCCCAGGATAGCGTCTTTGGATGTAGTTATTATGGAGCTATTAAATTAGCCTGAAACCTCATCTCAGTGTTGCTCACAAAGACACACATGACCTGATTTTTTTTTTTTTTTTTTTTTTTGGTTTTTCGAGACAGGGTTTCTCTGTATAGCCCTGGCTGTCCTGGAACTCACTCTGTAGACCAGGCTGGCCTCGAACTCAGAGATCCGCCTGCCTCTGCCTCCCGAGTGCTGGGATTAAAGGCTTGCGCCACCACGCCCGGCTACATGACCTGATTTTTAAGAACTGTCCAATATAACTGTTTTCCTCTCTCTCTAGATCTTTCAGTCCAGCGAACACTGTTTCCTCCCCAGTTCCTAGTTGTGTACTGTATGCTTACACTTTAGGGAAAAGGAGGAACAAAACTAGTAGAACTGCAGAAAAGAGCTGGGATAGAGGGCTGTTCTTCTCTTGTTATCTGGCTTCACTTCAGTTCTGTGGATGTGTGCTAAGTACCAAATAAGAGCCCTGTTTGTCATATGACTAATTATCTCTTTACTCAACTTAGGTTCATAGTCTATAACTATCTTGGGACCAGTAATAATCAGTTTAAAGTGAGGCCATTTGGCTTATTTAGTTATTCCAGCTAAGGCATAAAATAAGAACACTAAATTTAAATGAGTTAAGGCTTTTTTCTTCTATACAAGAAAGAAAACTTTCTCACAGTTTTGCTGTAGATAGAGAGCTCTAACATTATCAACTTTAGTAGTATTGTATGTGCTGGGCTGTTTTGTAGATATTTATATTGTGTTACTTTTCCAGTTGTTGTGACCAAATACCTAACAAAAATGAGGCAAGGAAGGGAGGATTTCCCTGCCTTACAGTTTAAAGACAGTGGCCCATCATGGCAGGGAGCATGTGGGGACAGAGGGAGTCTAGCTTTTGGCAAGAATGTGAGGCATATCACATCAGCAATCAGAAAGTAGACAGAAATTAGTGCTGGAAACACACTGGTTTTTCTACTCTCTACTGCCTCCCTCTGCTAACCTAGGCCTAGCTAGTCCTGGTGCCTCTAGCCTCTTTACAATTTTATCTAGGCCTCTGAGAGTTAACTGCTGAGTAAGCTCACCCCTTCCTAGATCTTTCTGAACTCTGGCTGGCTGGTCAGTTCAGCTGTTCTGGTTCAAAACTCCTCTCTCCACTGATTCAATCTGGCTTCTCTCAGCTTCTCCTAAATTGTTCTTTTCTACCTCAAACTAACTTCAGCAGTCTGTTCTCATCTTCTGGCTCCTTCTCATTCTCTGGCTTGTTCTCTTTTCCTGTGTCTAGCTGGGTCTCTCTCTGCGACTTGTCTTGTACCACTGTCCAGTAAAAATGCTTCCTTCCTTCTTCCCCGCTCTCTGCACTGCTCTCTTAAGTAGCTTCCCTTCCCTCTCTCTTCTCGTGAGAGTTGGGCAGATCCCATTCTGTCAGATCTTTCTCTGATTTGTCACTTTTTCTGCCACTCAATTAGACATTACTTTGAAACATGGGTGTTTCCTTTTACAAAGGATTGTTTGTGATGAATGGTATATTCTAAGGGTGTCTCTGTATTCCAGCCATAGGGGTTAAAGGTGTATGCTAAGGGCTGAGCCATACCACAGGTTTGGTCTTTCAGTAAATAACACAGTGTCCGGGTTCACAGCTGATCAAGTATCCTGCAACAAAGTAGCCTGTGGAAAACTCCATCATGAGAGAATGAATGTGGAAAGGGAGATCATACTCATCACCGTTAGAAACTCAGGAAGGGTCTTTTTCCTTTCTTTTTGTGTGTCTGTGTGTGCATGTTCATGTGTACATGTAAGCATATACATGAGAGCACATGAGTTTGAAGGACAGAGGCAAAACTTGGATGTCATTCCTCTTCAGGCACTGTCTGTCTTGGTTTTTATAGACAAGGTCTCTTATCAGCCAGCTTCAGGGATTTATGTTCCCATCTCAACACTCATAACAAGCATACACCACAATGCCTGGCTTCTTATATACATGCTGGTGATCAAGCTCAGATCCATGTGCTTGGGCAGCAAGCACCTTACTAAGCAGTCTCCCCTGAAGTTCCCCAGACCACACTCTGAGACAAAGTCTCATTCTATGGTTCAGGCTGACCTTGAATTCACACAGTCTACCTGCCTTGGCTCCCCAAGTGCTTGTGATGTGAGCTACCTCTTAGCTTAAATAGCATTTAAAAATCTGTCCCTCTTTTTAAAATGTATATATGTGCTGTAGGACAAACCCGGGACTCATGATGTTCACGAACACATGTTCTACCAGTGCCTAGCCTAAATCCATTTTACTAATAGTGCACATTTGGATAATTTCAACTTTTCAGTTATTAAAAATAACACAAGAGGATCATGCCTAGGTCCATGGTCCTGCTGCAGGCATGTCATAGACACACAGATGTCTGTGGCCCTTTTACCATGGAAGGCCAGGTAGACATCCATGTTCTGTGCTGCCACCTAAAGCCATGTTGATGTCCATGGACCGGGCTGCCACTGAGGCCCATATTGGTGTCCATGGCCTGTGCTGTGGCAGAGGGTCATGTCGATGTTTATATTTTTGGCCTGTACTGTCACCAAGGATTATGTTGGTGTCCATGGCCTGTAGTTTCCCAGAGGCCATGTTGATTTGCATGATCTGTACTACTACCAGAGACCATATGGAAGCCAAATATGTGCTCCCTTACTTTTAAGGGCAAAAAGAAAAAAGAAAAAAGAAAAAAAAAGCCCTACTTTTGCAGTTGTATCAATGACTGCAGACTTACAGTTGAGAAAGGCAGACAGAAAATTTCTCTGACAACCCCTACCACCCATTCCCACCACTTCCAAAAAAGTAACAGTCTAGATGAAAAGCCATTGAGGAGAACTCTTTAAAAACTGTGACAAAGTGATGCTGAAGTGTTGCTCTCCACAGTTGATAGCATCTGGCAGGGGTGTGGGTGGGGAAGGACTCGATTTCTTTAAGAGGCTGACCACTGGGAGTTTTACCGTGCTCCGGTGAGTATATGAGCGATATAAATTGGGCACTGCTGCCACTGCCGCCTCCTCTTCCTTCTCTTCTTCCTCTTCCTCTTCCTCTTCTTTTTCAAGGGGAGTCACAAGGATGAGGAGGCAGACCTGGGAGAACTGGGAAGTGAGTGCAATCAGGGTGCATGATGTAACATTTCCAAATAATCAATGAAAATATTATATTGGAAAATGCTGCTTTTAACATATGCATTATAAGTATGTTAGAACCTCCTGGAGTTGCTAAATCATATGGTAAATACATCCTCTGATTTATTCAGTAATTCATATGATGCCCTACCATAATATGACTCAGTAAGCCACACTTGACATCAGATGTTGCCAGAGTAAGTATGTAAATCTTATCTACTATCCCTTTTCAAATGTATATTCCCCCTAGGCTCTAGACCAAACTATACATTGCTTTAACTGTATGTCACTTTCACCTGTAGTTCCTGTATTTTTCTCTCTGTAACAAAGCCAGTTATTTTGTTAGTTTTGGTGTGTTTGACCTCAAAAAGTTTTGATTGGAAGGAAAGATGGTGTATTGTGCAATATTCTTGGTCCATCACATAATAGAAACTGGGTGTGTTCTAGCTGTGGTGACGTTAGTTTTGATCACTAGCTGTGGTGACGTTAACTTTGATCACTAGGTTCAGGTGCTGCCTTTTCCACTTTCCTGGAACTTCATACTCATTTTCTTTTGGATTCATTTTTAGGCCACTCTTTAGTCTCCTCTGCTAGATCATCTTCTATCTAACTGATGCACATTAATGTGTCTTAGAAATTATTTTTTTTCCTCTTTTCTTGATTATGTATTCATAGTCAACAAAATCTCATTTAGTCTAATGGTTTTACATACCAGTAAACACACTGATGATTCTCACATTTTTATCTTCAAATCCAGCATCTCGTTTGGATTCCAGATTCAGATATATAACTCCCTAATTAACATTTCCATATTTTAACGTCTAATAGGCAGCTCATAAGAAACAAGTTTAGAAACTCAGTTCCAGATCTCTTTCTCTGGTGTTTTCCATCTCAATAAAAGGCATCATTATTCTCCCAGCTGGTCCAGCTAATAATACATTGTATCATGTAAACTCCTCATTTTCATTAGGTATGATTTTAATTGAATGTGTTCAATATATTTTCCTGGTTTGTTTGCTAATGTTTGGCTACATTTAATCAAGTAGATGTAACTTTTATGTGAATGATGGGGATCTGAACTTGGACCCTCATTCTTGTGTGGCAAGCACTGAGCCTTCTCCTCAGCCCTATTTTATCTTCTTTGTTTCTTTTATTCTGCTACAGTTCATTTTAAGCATCTCAAAGTCTCCCTCATAGTATCCAATTTCTTCAAATTGATTTATCTTGTCAATCTAGATGACTTTTTTCTGTTTTTAAACTTCACAAATTGTATGTGTATTCTGGCTTTTTCTTATTTAATTTTTACTTGGCTGCTTTTATGCAGCATATTTCTATAAGATTGAGCTATGGTGTTGCATATAAAAATGGTCAGCGGTAGTTCATTGTGTTTCTTGTGATGTTCCTCTATATGAACATCCTACATTGTTTTAGAAATCTGTTCTGCTGTTTGTCATTTGGGTTGTTTCCATCATTTACTTCACAAAAAAAAAAAATGTGATGTCCAGCACATGTCTGATGGTGGCCATATCTTTTGTTGGATCATAAGGTATGCAACTAAATAGTTTTCCAAAATGATTTATGTTCAGACCAGTAGTGTTGAATTCTAATTGCTTCACCACTGTTAGGATTGGATTTTAATCCTTTTGATTTTGGAAATTTGATGGGATATAATAATTTCAAGTGTCTTGTATGTTTTTGTGTATTTATATGCTGGTGTATGTGCGTGCTAGAAATCAGAATTCAGATGAACATGCTTATACAGCAAGCACCTTACTGACTGCCATCTCCTTAGCAACCCCCAAACCTGTTTTTTGTTTGTTTGTTTGTTTTTTGAGATGGGGGTATTATTGGCCCACTTTACCTGGTAAATTTGGCTGGCTGAGCAGTGAGCCCCAGGTGTCTTCCTATCTCTGCCTTTCCAGAGATAGGACTACAAACGCACACCACCACAGCCAGCTTTCTTGGATGGATTCTGGGTTCAGACTTAAGTCTTTGTGCTTGCATAGCAGTGGCTGATCTGTCTACCCAACTTGACCCACTCAGTCTTAGTGCTACTCTTCTCTACCCTAGTTGTCACATTGCTACTCATGTCCAGCTACTCTACCTTCAGACACACATGTTCCCCTGAGTGGAAACTTCTGTTCACTGTTGTGTCTATCTGTAGGACTCAAAACAGTATGTAACCGATAGCAAGTGCTCAGTTACTATTTGTGTGATGAATTAAGTATTCCTTATCTCTAAATAATTCTCAATTTAAGGAGAAGATGAATGATTGGCATAAAACTAAGGAGTCCTAGAACACAGATATCCACAGAATACTTTAGAAGGTATCCTAGTCAGAGAGGACTTAAGTGAAAATGTGGCCCTGTATTAAGCTTTGAGAACTGAGTATTGATACATGTGTGACCAAGAACAATAAGAAGCTCAATATATAGGGCAACTCGAATATAAAAGTAGATGACACAGTATGACATTAGGCATAACTGGAGCACAAAGCAGAGGCTAAAGCCCATACTTCTTGGAAATCACAATAAATAACCTTACAGTTAATAAAGATCAAGCACTTTAAAATTAAGGAGAATGATTCCATATCCATTTTTCATTCCCCTCACTGCAGTTACCATGCTAAAACCTCAGCCATGGTGATGTGGCCTTGGCTGGCTGGGCTCAGTTGAAAACAAAAGGTCTTGTCTCACTGAGTAACCTGGGAGAGACATCACTTCCTCTTTAATTAGATCTTTATTCTCATCAGAAGAAGGGTGTAGGCACCTAAGCTCTGTCCCAGTTCTGAGCCTCTGGGACAGAAGTATAAGCTATTTTTCCTTCTGTCTGGGTGGTGTGCTGGCTGATCTTATGTCAAATTTACACAAGCTAGAGCTATCTGAAAGGAGGAACCTCAACTGAGAGAATATGCCCAAAAGATCCAGCTGTAAGACATTTTCTTAATTATCGATTGATGGGGGAGGACCCAGCCCATTTGGAGTGGCATCTTCCCTAGGCTGGTGGTCCTGGGTTCTAAGAATGTAGGCTGAGGAAGGCATGCAGAGAAAAAATCTCCAAGGCTTCTATATCAGGCCCTGCCTTCAGTTTCCTACCTTGTTTTGAGTTCCTGTCCTGACTTCCTTCAGTGATGGACTACAATGTGGGAAGTAGTACAATACACTTCCTCTCCAGCTTGTTTTCTGGTCATGGTGTTTTGTAGTAATGGAATCCCTAAGACAGATGGAAATGCGGGATGATAGAATGAATCTTTTTTCTTACAGTTGTGATTCCAAAGAATCCTTCCCCTTCATCTGATGTGAACACTGAGAAGCCCAGCATCCACAGCACCAAAACTGTCTTGGAGCATCAGCCAGGGCAGAGGGGGCGCAAACCAGGAAAGAAGCGGGGCCGAACACCCAAGATCCTTATTCCCCATCCCACCTCTACCCCATCCAAGTCAGCTGAACCTTTGAAATTTCCAAAGAAGAGAGGTCCCAAGCCTGGCAGTAAGGTAGGTAAAAGCGTGGGTTTCCCAGAAGGAGGTACAGGAGAGCGAAGAGGCAATTCATTCATATGTTTCATCTCAAAAAAGAGCACATCTAGCCATCTTGCCCCCGAGTGGATGGGTTTTAAGAGGAAATCCCATGTTATCATTCCTACTTAGCACTTAATGGAGTTTGCTAATGTTAGAATAGGAAACAAATGTTGGGTTTTGAGAGGATCTATCTAATGTCTTACATAGATAACAGTCATGCCCCTCATTATCCTTCACAAAATAGATGTCTAACATGTAAACAGAGTATATCAATTCTGTAAATGTATTTCTTTTGTTATTCCTACCATTTCTTTTAAAGAACTTCACTTAATCACTTAATGTCAGGCTATAGTAGATGCTATCGCATCCATATCATGACGATCACAAATCTCTGAGAAATACTATTAGCGTTATTTTATTATGGAGTAAGTTAAAAACTTAGACATGTGAATGATTTAAGACTGCAGTGATAGGTCCCTAGATCTAGTTCCACGATTGCTACAGCATACACACCTTCTATACCTAAAAGACACATATTTTCTTCTAATGTGGGAAACATATTTTCTAACAATGCTTCACTGAGCATTGTTGCTGAACGTACTACTTGTTCTTAAGTCATCCCACCTACTCATGAATACCTTCCCTAGCAAAAGTGATGGTATGAAAGCTCCTCGACGGCCTCTGTTAGCATCTCACTTCTACTCGACTCCCAGTGATCAAAGATTTCTCAGAGCCTCCCTCCTGAACTATGGAAAAATCCTGTTCACACTGGATTTCCATTGCAGTTTCCCTATTTCCCCAGAGTTACTTATTTGGCTGACTTATTTGTTGTGCTTGTTAGTAACTCTAGCTAACCTCTGTCCTTATAGAATATAAGCTTCTCAGAGTCAATTACCTAATCTCTTTTCCTCCTGCAGTGCCTTATATCTCAGTCTCTTGGGAGCTGTTCTATATATGGAAGATAAATGGATGGATGGATGGATGGATGGATGGATGGATGGATGGATGGATAGATGGATGGATGGATGGATGGATGGATGGATGGATGGATGGGTAGTTGGATAGGTGGCTGGATGGATGGGTAGTTGGATGGATGAATGATTTTAGTCATGATGTTGCCACTCTTAGTTGTCTATTTTTTTATTGGATATGAATTCTTAATGTCACTGCTTAATCTTTCTGTATTTCTGATCTGTTGCCACTAACACCTAACTCAGGTCCTTACTTTTATCTACTACACTTTCATTGTATTAGTATTACATTACCACTACCACCACTATTACCTCTATGTATTACACAATTACTTTATTACACTTATCTTTTTCATGTTGTAGAGGAGAGGCTAAAGGCCTTAAGGATACTGAGGCATGTGGGTATATCTTGAGGGTAATCAAAAGAGTGAATGTATGTATCTGAGAGACTCCAAAGACAACATAAAAGCCAGTAAGTGGGAAGTCGCACAGAAGGTCTTTGTTTCAAATACAAGGAACTATCTCAAAATAAGCCTTATGGTTGCCAGTGTTTTCTCAGCGACTAGGTGGCGCTGTAAGAGGGCTATTTCAGGAAGAGGAAGGCAGAAATATTGAAGCTGATTGTATTAAAGACCCTTTGGAATCCTTTAAAACCAAGACCTATGATAACTATGATTGCTTCTGCTCTGTCCCTTGTGAAGTCTGAAACACAGTAGACCATCTTCTTGAAAATAAAGGGGGATCTTACCCCCTTTATTGGTAATCTCTACTATATGATTCATGAGAAACATTTATTAATACTTATATGTCAAGTGCCATATGAGGATTAGCACTCGGACCCTCAAAGAGAACTCTGTAGGTTAACCAAGGCCATCAGTGGATAAGCAGATAGTAATATAATCGTACATGGACAAATGTGAACAAAGGATGGAGTTAAGAAGAAAAGTAAGAGAGCAAGAGAGAACATTTCCTATTGAAAAGAAAGCTTAAAATTCTAAAGATGCAGGCAGATAAAATTGTAGGGTTTTTAGAGAAGTAGTATGTTTAGGGACTGTTAGATTATTAAGGGAAGAAATAGCAGAATGAGCTAAAGAGGCGAGAGGCAGAAGAAAGCATTTGGTAGAGTCAGAGGTTCATTTCCATTTAGAGAAAGAAACAAAGTAATAACATTAAACCATAGCATACTTTCTGCTTTCATCTGCCTAATTTACAAAGGATTTGGAGTTCTTATAATACTGAATCTAACATGAACGTGCACTAAGCTCTTTCTCTTCAGAAGATCAAAATTATATACATACATTCAGAAAATGTTCACTAAGGACTCTCAATGTGTGCAACTTTGGGGCCAGTTACTAAGTAGAAAATAAAGATGACGTGTGGTTCCATTCATAAATACACTGGTTTCATGGGTATACTGAGTGATAGGCATAGAGGAGAGAAGTCACCTGTTACAGTGGCAAACTTTTCCGCATCCATTTTAACAGAGGAAACCTCGGACTTTGCTGAGCCCACCACCCACCTCACCAACAACCAGCACCCCTGAACCGGACACCAGCACTGTTCCTCAAGATGCTGCCACCATCCCAAGTTCAGCCATGCAGGCCCCCACAGGTAAGAGCAGAAGATGGATCTAGTTGCAGTTCACCCTGGAGCATAGCCTCTACATTTCCTCTAGTGTTCTACCAATAACTAGCCCTGTCCACTTCTAAATCAGAAATTTAAAAACAAACAAACAAAAAAACCTCTTTGGCATTTGAAATTGTCTCAGAGAAGCTTTCATTTGTCAGAAGGGGAAAAACTAGGGCAACTGTTCTGTAAACCCAGAGCTGGGGAACCAGGGCTGATTTCACTTAGTTGGGACATTCCCTTCTTTTTTAAAAAAAATATTTTTTATTTTATGTACATTGGTGTTTTGCCTACATATATGTCTGTATGAGGGTGTCGGATCACCTGGAACTGGAGTCACAGTTGTGAGCTGCCATGTGGGTGCTGGGATTGAACCTGGGTCCTCTGGAAAAGCAGCCAGTGCTCTTAACCACTGAGCCATTTCCCTAGCTTGGGACATTCCCTTCTTAATGATCCCTTGTAACATGCAAGTGAGGCTGCCACCATTCAGATTTGGATAAAAAGCTTCTTCTAAGTTTTAGAAAAATAATCATTAATGAAGACAAACCTTGATACAGTGAAAATGAATTTTACTTTGGAGACCAGCCAGCAAATGATTGATTCATAGCAAAATCTAGTAGTTGATGAGGATGAATATTCAACCTGGGGGCTAGGGTGTGAGTGCAGGTGCACATGCAAAAGTTGTACATATCTGTCCCCATTTTATAGAATATCTATAAAGGTAACTGTAAAATACCAATACCTTTAAAGCATATGCATACCTTTCCAGTGGGGCAATCTTAAAGTGCTCATTTGTATGTATGCATTGAGATACTTGGGTGAAAACTTATAGTTACCTATAGACATCCTTGTGGATGTCTGTCTCTGCATAAACCCTAAAATGTCAAGAGACAGGAGGGGTACTCAGCCATAGTTTCCTCTCCAGATAGCCTCAAAACGCAGGCCTCCTATAGCATGCACAAGGTCTGTACAGGTCTAGGTGTTTGCCTGTTGTTTGACTTTTGGGTGGGGAAGGGTTCACATGAATTTTCAGTTGTTCCAACACAATTTATTGAAGAAACTGCTTTTACTCCTTTGTCAAAAACAAGGTGAATTCCTGTAAGTTTATTTCTGGGCTCTATAATATCTTGTTCTGTTTGTCTATTCACTTGCCAGTATACACTCCATGGTTGCAATGACTGTACTAAGTTTTGAGGTCATGAAGTTTCAGGCCCCCAACTTTGTCTTCACCTTTAATACTCTATTGAATGGACTAAACCTCCTTTAGCTCCCAATTAAATGGTATGTGTTTGTTTGTTTGTTTGTTAAGAGTTGCCTTGGTCACACATGTGAGTGGTGGCACAGGCCTTTAATCCCAGTACTCAGGAGGCAGAGGCAAGCAGATCTCTGTGAGTTTGAGGCCAGCATTATCTGCATAGTTGAGTTCCAGGACAGCCAAGGCTCTGAAGGGGGAGACCCTTGTCTCAAGAAAAAAAATAAAAAAAATAAACCAAAAAAGAGTTGCTTTGGTCATGGTGCCTCTTTGCAGCAGTAGAACAGTTGAATGACTAAGACATCAGTATTAATAATTTCATGTATATTTAAGCATATATATATGTGTGTGTGTGTGTGTGTGTGTGTGTGTGTGTGTGTGTGTATATATATATATACACATATATAAAATATGCACACAGGTAATCGAATACATTATTGATAACCAGAATAAATTTTAGTAATTAAGAATAAAAATGTCTTCATTTAGTCTTTTTTATTTTTCATTTATTTATTTATTTATTTATTTGCTTTGGGAATCCAGCCTAGGGTCTTGTACATACTAGGCAAGTATTCTATCACTGAGCCACAATCCTTAGCCCTTCCTTTTTTATAATCTATTTCTGATCTGTATCTTACTAAAGAACTTAACATTTCTTAGAAGATGCTATTTTGGGGCTGGTGAGATGGCTCAGCAGTTTAGAGCACTGACTGCTCTTCTGAAGGTTCTGAGTTCAAATCCCAGCAACCACATGGTGGCTCACAACCATCCGTAATGAGATCTGTCGCCCTCTTCTGGTGTGTCAGAAGACAGACAGCTACATTGTACTTACATATAATAATAAATAAATTTTTTTAAAAAGATGCTATTTTAGCTTTTCTTTTCTTCTTTCTTTCTTTCTCTCTTTCTTTCTTTCTTTCTTTCTTTCTTTCTTTCTTTCTTTCTTTCTTTCTTTCTTTCTTTCTTTCTTTCTTTCTTTCTTTCTTTCTTTCTTTCTTTCTTTCTTTCTGTTTGGTTTTTCATGACAGTGTTTCTCTTTGTAGGCTGGCCTCAAACTCAGAAACCTGCCTGCCTCTGCCTCCCCACTGCCGCGCTATTTTAGCTTTTCTTTTTATTTCTCCTTCACATTTGAAGGAGAATTTTACAGGGTTCAGATGTCTGTGTCGGTGGGAGCTTTTCTTTCAATAATTTAGATAGTTTATATTCTTTTTGTATGATTCTGAGATATTATCCTATAGATAAGATGATTTTTTTCCACCTGCCTTTTAATTTTTGTTGTTCTGGTTTTTGTTAGTGAGCTTTTTGTTTGTTTTGATTTTTTTTGGGTGTTTTATTCTCTGGGCAACTGATTCTTTATTCATCCTAGAAAACAGCATAACCAAAAACAATTTGTGGAGGAAGGGGTTTATTTGGTTTGCACTTTCACATAATAGTCCACCCTTAAAGGAATTCAGGGCAGCAACCTGGTGGTTTACTCAGCCTGCTTTCTTATACCACCCAGGACCACCCGCCCAGGCTTAGCACCGCCCACAGTAGGTTGGTCCCTACCACATCAATCATCAATCAAGAAAAATGACCAACAGGTTTTCCTAGGCCAATCGAATGGAGGCATTTTTTCAATTGAGATACCTCTTGCCAGATAACCCCAACTAGTCCTAGCCACATACTCACTATTAATAGAATATTGTTAGAAAGACACTAATGCCCAGGCCCCAAACTTAGCATAGCGTTATTTCATATACTGTTGGTCAGTGAACCACGGAACCTAAATTCAAGAATAGGGATCCCTAATCAGACCTCCCCTCTCAGTGTGGAAGGGTTAAAGAATCATGAGCTATATTTTTAAAACCACCTCAGACAACTCCCTAAATATATATTTTTCCTATTTGAAAAGCTAAATTCTCAGTCCTTCACAGGACTCTTCATCAGAATGTCATCTCTTTGCAATGTCAGGCAGCAGGTCCTCCGAACGAGGTACATGAGTCCTCTTAAGTGAAATTTCTCAGCCACAGGACTTGGGTGTGATTTTTTTCATGTAGGGAACACGTGACTGTGGACAGGGTTGGGATGAGATTGTTGTGTGTAGCTATCACTAATGACAGAACTTGTGAAACTCAAATGAGCACATGTGGCAGTTCCTTAACTAGATCCAGTGTTGTTTCTTAGACATTGAATACTTCTGGTTTGTCCTTTGCCATTAGACAAGTAGGTATTCTCTTTTCTCCTTGCCTATGAAAGGTTGGGAGTCCAAAAAGATGAAGAGGCAGGACTGGAAGAACAGGTGTTTTCCATTTTGTACTGCCTCTGAACCTTCTAAGTACATATTAGCAGTCATTCTAACAGAAGGACTATCTTAACAGTGTGAGGAGTTTTTCTGAGTAGCATCAAGGTTCAAGATGAGTGACAAAGGTCTCTGAAAATAAATGCCTCTTCTGCAGCTACAGCTAAAAGGCAGCACCCTGGAGAACCTTAATAATTAAAGAATAAGAGGCCATAGATTTGAGAGGGTATGGAAGAAAGAGTGAAACTTATGTAACTGTATTTTAATTAAGATATTTTAAAATTGTTGTGTAACAGAGTCTGCAAGGATTTCCCTTAGCAAATTCCTATGGGAATCTCTGGTCTAGAACAAATCTATGAAGCATATTCTTACATCTTTCTAACTTTTGTTTGCTTTGGATTTTTGAAACAGGACCTCGCTATGTAATCCTAGTTGGCCTGGTACTCATGATGTAGACTAACCTGGCCTCAAACTCAGAGATCCACCTGTCTCTGATATGAATGCTGGAATCAAAGACATGTGCCACCATGACCCCACCTTCTTTCTTACCTTTTAAAAAAGGATTTTCTCTCTCATCTTATATTTTATCTTACACAGTAAAAAGACAGGCAATACTTTGATGGCTTTAAAAAACCTTAGCTATTTCATTGAGCTCATCAAGAACATTTCCTGCTTTGTTATTATGGACAGCAGTCATATCAAACTTTCAGTCCCTTCCTAGCACGTTGTCCCTCCCACCCCCATCCTTCACCTTCCTTTAAATGCTCACTGATAGCTTTCTGGGCAACTTTAGAGTTCCATTAAAACTCTCTTAAAGGAGCTAGGAATGTAGCTCAATGGTAGTTAAGCACTTGTTTAGCTTGGATGAGGCCCTAGATTTGATCCCCAGCGCCAAAGGAAAAAAATAACCCAGGGGTATGCATTCACAGCAGTACTTTGCTTCTGGTCCTTTCTACTTCTGGTTCCAAATCTAGTGCCGTATGCTTAGCGTTTGTTACTGAAGCATCTTGTATTAGAATTTATTCTGGGGGCTGGAGAGACGGCTCAGCGGTTAAGAGCACTAACTGCTCTTCCAGAGGTTCCGGAGTTCCCAGCAACCACATGGTGGCTCATAACCATCTGTAATGCCCTCTTCTGGTGTGTCTGAAGACAGTGACAGTGTACTCATATACATTAAATAAATAAATAAATCTTTTTTAAGAAAGAATTTATTCTGATACACTTTTGCTATGTGACAAACTACTACAGAACTAAATTTTGAAACACTAAGGGCTGGTTAGGTAGAGACAGCTCATCTATGACATACAGTGCTAGATTGGGCCAGGGGGAGGAGGGGCTAATTAGGTTTGTGAATTCACTTTTACACATGGCTGGCATATTGGTTCTGCCTGTTTCTCCACATGAACCTCTCCATAAAATAATTTGTTTCCCACACATAGAGTTGGGACCAAAGAGTAAGCAAGAAATAGGAAGTAGAAGCTGCTGCTTTCTTAGTCCTAAGCCCAGACCTACTGCTGTCTATTGGTCAAGTGTGACAGAGATCAAAAGAGTCATGAAAGCCATGTTCAAAAATGAACAATCTGCTAGAGGTTGTGGAGTTTGGTCTTTGGTATTTTACCATATGACCCGTGTATAATTAATTTTTAAAATCACTATTAGAATAATTACATAATATTTACATCAGTAAAATACACAAATCTTAGTTGCAAGTCTATTGTACACTCATATAATTTGCTGAGTTTTCATAAATCTCAGCACCTGTGTAACTCCTCCCCACCGCCACTGTGATGAAGACACAGAACACCTCCACAGCCCCAGAAGTCCTTCAGGCTCTTCCAGTCAGTCTCTGCCGCTAATCTGATTGCAGTATTCCTACCATAAATTAGAGTTCCCAAAGCTGGAATTTGATATGGTAGCCATGCCGCCTGTGTGTACTCCTGCATCTGATTTCTTTTACTCAAAAAACATTTTTGAAAGTCACTTATGTTGTTGTTGTTATCCATACTTGAAAGTTTTCTTTCTGCAATGTGAGTTTTCCTTCAGATAAACATACCATAATTTGTGTGTTCATTCTCCTGTTGATGAATACCTAAGTTGGTTTTAATTTGAGGTTATTGTAAATAAACTACTGCTATGAATATTTGTGTTCTTATTAAGTGTCTTATCTCTGAGTTACTCTATTTTTAGTGATTTTAGAACAAAGGTCACACTGCCAAACATGAAAATCCTCTCTTTTTTTTCCTTTTTCTTTTCTTTTTACTTTTTGCCTTTTGTTATTTGTTCTTGGTTGTTCTCTTAAATTTGGGGAGGTTTTGAGTCTACTTAATATTACCCCAAGCTTGCCTGAAACCCAGAATTCTGCCTCAGCATCCTAAGTGCTGGGATTACAGATGTTCAACATGCTCTGTTTGTGTTTTATTTCCTAGTGTGTGTGTGGTGTGTACTTATATGTGTATGCCAATAGTTTTCCTCAATCTCTTTCTACCTTATTCACTGAGGCAAGGTCTCTCAGTTAAACCCAAAGCTCACCAACATAGCATAGTCTAGGTAGCCAGCAAGCCCCAGGGAACTTCTGACTCTGCCTTCCAAGGGTTTGGATCAGAGGTGACCCGCCATGCCTTTACATGGATTCTTGTGGTACTAACTCCAGTCCTCCCGCTTTACAGTAAGCACTTTACTGAACATCGTCATAGTCCCCGTCCCCATTTCTTAGCAGACAGACCTAGACTGATTCTTCTTTTCATAGATTGACCCTTATATCCACCTTCACGGGAACTTTTTTCCTGCCAATTAGCCATCTTTAGGTTAGGAGATAAGGCAGTTTGATTCTTGGGAGTCTTCTTCAAAGTTTACATTTTCTTTTCTCGGACCAGAAAACAAAACACAAGGCCTGTGCCTTTATTTCTGTTCTGTGGTGTTCTCCTAATGGGCTTTGTTCCGAGTTCTTGGTGGTGGAACTAGGCACTGGATTTTCTAAACCTTCTTCATCACCCACAGTGCTCTGCTACATAGTTGTGGGGAATCCCAATGGAGCCAAGTCCAGAGTTGAGCAGATGGAAGAGAGCTGCTCTTTGACTTCTCTCTGCCAGACACACTGTAAGGTTCCTGGGTTCTTTGTTTCCTGCAGTTTGTATCTACTTGAACAAGAGCGGCAGCACAGGCCCCCACCTGGATAAGAAGAAGATCCAACAACTCCCTGACCATTTTGGGCCAGCCCGTGCCTCTGTGGTGCTGCAGCAGGCTGTCCAGGCTTGCATTGACTGTGCTTATCACCAGAAAACTGTCTTCAGCTTCCTCAAACAGGGCCACGGCGGTGAAGTCATCTCAGGTAAACACTTTGGGGCTAGTTTGGCCTCCTAACTAACTCCGAGTGTCAGACCTTCATTCTGATGAGAGATCCTAGTACTGAGTTCATACTCATAGACTCTGGAGAATGCAAAAGAATCCCATTCCTCCAGAGTCCTCACTGCCAGCTCCCAGGCTCTGCTGAACTTATATAAGCTGTATACCATATAGTATATACCATATACCTCTGCCAAAAATACCTAACACAACTTCTAAACTTTGGTCCCCACACAGAAAATATGAGTGTTCTTTAAAGCCATTTCATGGGAAAAATACATAGGGCCTATGTTGTTGCAACAAGAGAATTTCCTCAACTGGCTCCAGAGGACCTTTGACGACCTTTCATTCATCTGCCTCCTAAGCTTCTGGGCCTATGGGACCCCTACAGGAGAGTTGAATTCCAGGATAGAGGGGAAATGCGAGCTTGATGTAACCATGTGGCACCTCTTCTGCAGTAACTCACAATACTTTCCTGCTGTGCTCCATTTCTTTTCAGTTTCCTTAAGTCCAAAAGGTAAAAGTCTTACTTTTACCCACCAAGCCTACAATGGCTTGACCTACCTTATGCCTTCCAGGACTAATGCTGCCTTACAGTGCCCTCCCTTTCCTCCGTAGCAAGCTGCTATGGTATTAAGGAACCAGCTGACAGGAAGCATAAACAGCCAAATAGTCCTTTTAGCAAATACCTGTTGAGCCTTTACTGTGTGGCAGAGGTTTCTGCCAAACGCTTGCCAAGAAAAGGGAAAACAGACTATGACAGGCTTATGTCTGCAATGGTGGAAAAGAAAATCTACATACTCTGTGCAAGGGTGACAACAGAAATGTTACAGAGGCGAGTCTAGGCAGTCACTGGATGCATGGAGGATGGGTACTGCAGATACATTCAAACCATGTCTTGAGGCCCAGACTACTCTCTGGCCTCCTTCACAGCAGTCTGCAGGGTCTGAAGCTTCCTAACTGCCTGCAGTTGCTCTTCACCTCTACTGCCTAGAGTTCTTCTCTTTAAAACTTTCTTGAGAGTGATTTATATCCCCAGATTTCCATTTCCTCACTTCCCTCAAAGACACTTACATGAGCCTTTTGCTTTTTAAAAATTATGACAATGTTTTGATAGAAATAGATAGTATATAAAAATAAAAACAACTGTGAAACATTTCCCAATGTTGCCCAAATCCAGTATCCTGATATGGATTGGAAATTGTATGCCTAGGCTGCTGCTAGCAACAGCAGTATTATTTCGGCATAGCCTCCCTGTTGTTGGGCAGATTTCTTGTGAACACAGCACCCTAGGTGAGCGCACTTCCTGAAAGAGGCCCAGCCAGGTGATGAAGCAGATAGCACTATGTTCCATAGTTGTTTGCACAGGTTGAGTCAGACCACACCAGAGCCCTGAGGGTGCAACAGACCTGGTCTGGCACTCCCATGATTGCACGCCCTTCGGAGTTAGAGGCAAAAATCAAAGCCCTTGAGCAAGGGAAAGAGCAGGAAGAAGACACATGGGCAAGCAGCCTGGCACTGCCATTTTGTAACCTGCCAAGCCTAAGACACATATGAGCTGAGCTTCTCCAGCCAGCACGGCACATCACTGTACAACTTATTTCTTTGTGTACTTAACTCCACAGCCGTGTTTGACCGGGAACAGCACACTCTCAACCTCCCGGCAGTCAACAGCATCACCTATGTCCTCCGTTTCCTGGAGAAGCTCTGCCACAACCTTCGAAGTGACAATCTGTTTGGCAACCAGCCCTTTACACAGACTCACTTATCACTCACTGCCACAGAGTATAACCACAGCCACGACAGGTACCTACCAGGTAGGAGCTGGGATGGGGACTGGGCTGAGCTGTGGCTGGGCAGCCAGGAACTCCTGCAAGCCTAGCATCCACTGTTCAGAGATCTGGTTTCTGCCCTTTACCCCTGCCACATCTGGGTTAATCTAGGGGATTTGGGTTTTCTGCCACTTTAAGTCTTCAGAATTTTGCTCTCACTCTAGAATCTCTCTTTCCTCTGGACCCCTGTCTCTAGAAGTTGTCCTATGAGTTCCTTCTGTGCAGCCCAAGAAGTCGCAGCACATCTCTCAGTATGAATCAAAGGCCTCATGTAGCTCTCCTTTGCTAGCTACAAGGTTTACTCTTAGGCTGGAGATTGAGGAAGTTGTTCCTTTTGATTGGCCATCCATTCTTTTCTTTGGCATGTGGCCCTAACTTCTAGCACTGCCAGTCTAACAAGTCCATTCAAGTTCCTGCTGTTTCCAACTAGGCTGGAAAATAACTTTTTAGTTAACATACCAGAGCCACAATGAGAAAGCGGATGCCACGTGGCTAGGTCAGTGACTAAGCACTTCCCAGAGGGCTAGAAGAATGAGTGGAGCTCGGCAGCTCTGATCTGGAATACAGGACACAGAACAAGGGAGGGAGGAAAGCTTGGTCCAAACAGAGAGAGGTAGGTTGCTGTTAAGAGGGAGGAATTGTTCTTTAAAAGACACCTGCGGTGGTGCCCTGAGTAAAGAGGAGGTACCGTCAGCCTGGGGCTACTCTGTCTATCTCGGGGTGCGTGAGTCTGAAAGGTGCCCTGGGGCTTCTGTGTGGGTCTCACTCCCATACTCCCTTTCCTGATGTCTTTTCATCAGACTCTTAATGAAAAGACTTCTGACGAAAGTATCACTTCTAGAGAATGTTCTCAGGGAAGAGACCACACAACCAGTTTCCTCTGACCCCTCTATACTTCTGCCACAAACGAGAATTGCTTATGTGATTTGAGGTGAAAAGATAGCTAAACTCCTTTGCCTGCATGTCAACCAAACATCTGGTCCCTGCAGTTGTCTCAGGCCTCTCAGGTGGTTCTTTTCTTCAGAGGAAGCTTGTTAAACTACCTGCTCTAAATTGCTTTTTTTTTTTTTTTAAACATCAGAACCTATAAAAACAGTCCTTCAGTTAGAATGTTGTATTGGATAGGCTGGAGATGGAACAGACAACGTGTTAAATATTCTCAGCCATTGTCATTTGGGAGCCCTGGGCTAACTGGAAATCTGAAAGAGGAGGTGCATGAGAGGGAGCTGCACAAAGAAAAGAAACTTAAAATGTTTACTTAGAAACACTGCCCCTCATGAAGTGGGAAAGTTCAGCGGCAGCAGCACTCAGCGGCTGCTGGGGCATGCCCACAGTGGGCCTCTAGTCATGACGAAGAGCAGGGGTACCCTTTCCAGCTGTGACTGTGTCCCATCAACCCCATGTCAGACAGGCTGCAGCAACTCTGAGCCTCTCTGTCCACCAAACGGTTCCTCATGGGAGGTTTCAGCATGTTGTCTACTTGCATCCTGCCTTCTGTTTGCTTCTTACAAGTAGTTTTAACTGTGCCCAGACAAGTCAGGCCTTGCCTAGACTTCTGACTCCTCTTCTCTGTAGCTTGTCTTCTCTGCCTGCCTGTTCTTCTGCTCCGATACCTCACTGGCACCTATATTTTTCTGGTTATTTACCCGCCCTCTGCAGAGAGCTCCATCAGTACCTGTAGCTTTTTTTTGCTTTTCCTTTGAACCTGTTTTGTTGCCATTCCCCCACATCTGCCTAGTCACACATTTCTCCTGATGTAGTATGTGTGCTGCCCATCCATGTTAACTGGATTGTTTCCTGGAGCCCTTTCCCCTTCCTGCCTTGCTATCACATTGCCCTACTACCTCTGTGGACTTGGCTCAGCTGACCATGTACTTATAATGTAACAGAGAACCATCAAAAGTTCATATCCTTTTAAGCTTCCTTACTTGAACTGAGATTTACTGTTCTCACTGCTCATTTTGGAAACTTTCAAACCTACAGAAAAATTACAACAAAAGTAAAACGCATCCTTCACCAAGAGTCACTTTTAAGTTTTTGTTGCATTTGCTCTGTTGCACTGTTGCACTTTTCATACATATATTGGTATTAATACATATCTATGTATATGGCTTTTTTTTATTTAACACACAAGAATTAACTACAAGTGAAATTTTGTCTTGTTTGTTTTGGTTTTTCAAGACAGGAGGATTTCATTGTGTGGCCTGAGCTGTCCTGGAACTAGGACTTGCACTCACAGAGATCCACCTGCCTCTGCCTCCCAAGTGCCACCATGGCCCAGCTAACAAGTAAAATATTTTTCTACATACCTCTTTTAAAGAGCATAGAACACAGGCACATACCTGTAATCCCAGCCCTCAGGAATTTAAGGCGAGAGGTTCACACGTTAAAGGGTAGCCTGAGGTACACAGTGAAACCCTATGTCAGAATGAGAGAAGAAGGGAGAGTGCGTGGCAAAAGGGTGGTGGAAGGAAAAAAAGAAGAACATTAATTTTTGTATTCAAGAAATTTAATGTAGGGGCTGGAGAGATCCACATGGTGTCTCACAACCATCTGTAATGGGATCTGATGCCCTCTTCTGGAGTGTCTGAAGACATATACAGTGCACTCATATAAATAAAATAAAGAAATAAATCTTTAAAAAGAAAATAAATTTAATGTAAATAAAATACTCCTGGGCTACTATACCATCCAGATAAGAATTTTCCCAGTTGTCTCAATGATGTCTTTTGTAGCTGTTTTTGTTTTGCTTTGTTTTCTATAATTTAGAATCCAATAAGAGATCATTTGGTGCCTTTTACTGTCCTGTCTATTAAGCATCTTTTATCTAGAGCTATTCTCTACTCTTTCTGTCTTCTCTGACTGGCATTTTGAAGAACCCAGTCCAGGCATTTTAGCTTTAGGTCATCAAACATTTATAAATCCTCACTCTTGGCCAGATTCTATACTGGATTTTGGGAGAAAAAAGTAATACAGAGTGAACTCCTGCACTCTGAAGCTAAGAGAGAAAAGGCATGTGGTTAAGGGCATGGATCAGAGATGCTCCAGCCCAGCCGCTTAGGACCATGAAATACAGCACATGAAAGACAGTGGATGAGAGGACTCCTGAGTGAGAGCAGATTAACAGTGGAATCCCTTCTGCAGAGTTACATGTGTTCTCCGTTAAGTACCAGGCATGTGAAGGAGCTCCTTTGGAATCCCTAAAATAATGGCAGTATGAGGCAGGAATTTTTATTTTTATTTTATTTTATTTATTTTTGGTTTTTCAAGACAGGTTTCTCTGTATAGTCCTGGCTGTCCTGGAACTCACTCTGTAGACTAAGCTGGCCTTGAACTCAGAAATCTGCATGCCTCTGCCTCCCAAGTGCTGGGATCAAAGGCGTGCGCCACCACACCCGGCCCAGGAAATTTATTTTAATTCCGCTAATTACTATGGCTATTGACATTAGCTGTGATTGGAATCTACCTTGCATTAACTTGTAGGTCTGCTGTTTTGAGATTTCTGGGCTGCTATCTGCTAGGAGAAGTAGTTCCTTTGTTCCAGTACTCAACGACTTGAGTTGTTTCTGGCATGATCATTCATCCATCCTCAGTGCCCTTTTTCCTGGGTGTCAGCTTGCTTATCTATTCAGACAGAGATAGAAGATCTCTAACCATCCACTGTTAATGTAAAGTAGCTTTTCTGTTATGATGTTGGAGAAATGAGGGTATGCCACTGCTCTGCTGGATATCAGTGGGCAGCGATGAGGTTCTTACTGTGTGCACACACCATCAATAAAAGGCAGCTCTTCTCCAGATCTTACTGCAAAAGGGTACCTTACAAGCATTCCTAGTGGAAGGTAGCCAGCAAATGAGCGAGGAAAGGGGAAAGGGTGTGGAATGGGTATGGAGAAAAGTCATGGGTAACAAATACTCCTGGGGGAGCCTGGGAAGACAGGGAAGACTCAGAGAACATGGGGGACAATTTGTTAGAAGACAGATTTCAGCTTAAAAAAAAAAAAAAAGAGGGCATTTTAGCCATTAGAACTCTCAACAGTGACATGATTGCCAAAAATCTTCTAAGAGAACAGTCAGTCATTGGGGGAGGGTGGGTGAGCAGTTTTTTTCAAGTAGAAGTCAGAGAACCACTGAACCTAGTGAATATTATATTCCACATGGCTTATTCAGCCTGCTTTCTAATAGAACCCACGACCACCAGCCCAGGAGCAGCACCATGCACAATGGGCTGGTGATCGTATCAAAATGATCGTATGGAGGCATTCTCAACCGAAAGTCTCTCCTATCTGATAACTCAAGATTGTATGAAGTTTCATAAGACTAGCAAGCATACCATCCTAAGCTTTAGGTTAGATCCACAACCTGATGACTGGGTCCTACTATCTAATATTGTCCATAGAGGTGCATAATTGTCATGAGATTCCCTTCTCAAAGGCTTTCAGATGTTCACAAACCCCTTGGAAGGCTTCCTGTGTGTGGATAAACTTCTTCAGGGTTTCCCACAATGTAGTAAGAAGCATTCTGCTAAGTGTCAGAGTCAAGTTCTTATCCTGATCTGTGTCCCTGTGCCTGAGCTCCCTAGCTTCTTGGAATGTTTCTGTGGAACAAGGTCAGTACAGATAAATGACTAGAGGCATCAAAGGAACAGGTTCTCTGCAGGCAGGCTTTTTAAATCAGGTGTCATGGAGTATTTCTGGGATGTCCTGATGATCAACATCTGCTTCTAAAGAATCCTCCTGGGCAGTGGTGGCTCACGCCTTTAATCCCAGCACTCGGGAGGCAGTGGCAGGCGGATTTCTGAGTTCAAGGCCAGCCTGGTCTACAGAGTGAGTTTCAGGGCTACTCAGAGAAACCCTGTCTCAAAAAACAAACAAACAAACCAAAAAAGAATCCTCCTGTGAGAATTTCCTGGCTCAGTAATTACAAGCACTTGCTCTGAAATCATGAGGATTTGAGTTTGAATCCCTACTGCCCACATTAAAAAGTAATCGTGGCTGTATGTGCTAGTAACTCCAACATTGGGAGTCAAGGACAGGCAGATCTTGGGATCTCACTAGCCAGCTAGCCTAGTCCAACAAAACAGTGAACTTCAGGCTCAGTAACAAATCCTGTCTCAAGAGAATGAAGCAGAAAATGCTAGAGGAAGACACTCAGTGTCCTCTGGCCTCCACATGCGTGTGCAAGGGCACACACATCCAGAAGCCTCCCCTGAGCATTTGCATCCCTCCCACAGCCCTTACCCTCTTTCTTTCTAGCGTCTTAGGACTAAGGAGTTATCTCCACCTAAGGGACTCTATTCCTTTTCAGTTGTCCTTATCCAGAACAGGACTGCTACAATCTCAGGCCAAAAGGAACAGTCTAGAAAGACAGAGTCCAGGGGGGAATCCAAGTCCTGAGCTCCTGAGCCAGGAGCCGGGAGTGATACACAGGTGTCCTGAGTCCTTGTAGGGCTTATGTCTTGCTGCCTCTTGTTCTACTCAGGAAGGTACCTGGAGCCAGCACTCTGCCAGTCCCTCCAAGCCAGTCCCTACTTTAACTCTGGTTTTATTATTTTCCAGGTGAAAACTTTGTCCTGGGGAATAGCCTGACCCGGTCCTTGGAGACACACTCAGACCTGATGGATTCTGCCTTGAAGCCTGCCAACCTTGTCAGCACATCCCAAAACCTTCGGACTCCTGGCTATCGGCCCTTGCTTCCCTCCTGTGGCCTCCCATTAAGCACTGTCTCTGCTGTGCGTAGGCTCTGCTCTAAGGGTAAGCTGATCAGGGCTCTGTGGTCCTTGTGACTCTTTGCCCTTTCTTCCCTCGTTCTGGGATCAAAGAATACTAAGGGAAATTAGTTTTGCTGCCCTACTGGGTGTTAGGACTGAGGCTATACTCACCTTTGTGCCTTGCCCAGCCATCTGGGATGTTATTGGTGTTCTGGACTTGGTTTAAAAACAAACAAACAAAACCAAACCAAAAAAAAACAAAAAACAAAAAACATAAATTGGGAGCCAAAAACCTAGAACAAAAGGGGGCAGAATGGAGCTAAAGGTAGAGCATAGAATCAGCCGCATGGGGACTGTATGGCTTTTGGTATTGCTGAAACATAGTGTCAAAGTTAGGGCTTATAGTATGGAAAACTTCCAAACTGATGAGTTTATAGTTGATCATGCTGGCAGAGCTAGGCTGCCAGTGGTAGCTGATCAGAAGCAAGACACAAAGAGAACTCTGTCTGAATAATGGAGTGCTGGCTTTAACCCGGACTTGAGGGATAAGACTAGAAAGGATGGGCCAGAACAGAAGAGAGAACAGCCTGAAAATTCGGATAGTGTTAGAAACTTCTCACTAGATTAATTTAGAAAAGCTTGAAGACAGTGAGGAAGGAGGGACTGTCTCCTAGGTTTAGATATCTAGATACAGTTTGCTGAATGGTGTGCCATTCACTACAAAAGACCTAGAGATGGAAGGGATGGGGGAGCATGAGTCACCTTGGAGATATACAGCCGACAGCAGCTAGTGCAGGTCGGATTCATAGGAAGAGTGCAGTGCTGAAGTTAAGTGTTTGGGAGCCACTGGTACATCAGTTACTGTTGAAACTTTACAAGTAAATGAGTTCCCAGGAGTAAAGGTGGGGTGAGAAGAGCAGCTTTACCAAAGATGGGTGCCTAGTAGGCCAAGTGGGAGAAGTGGGAGCAGAACAGGGGCTTACACAACAGGAAAGGCACCCAGTGTGAGGAGAAGGGGGCATTGGTTGGATGGTGGCTGGACACTCCAAGAATGTTTAGCAGCAGACCTGAGGAATACCTACACAACTCGATAATTGGTAAGTAGTTGGTAATCTTATCAAGAGACGTGGGGAGGGTATTGCCATGAGTTGAGAAAATATCAAGGGAGAATTGATCAAAATAAAGACAGATGAGAGAACCTGTGAGTCCAAAGAAATTCTTATTGAGTAGAGCACTTGGGCATGATTGCCAATAGATAACTTGAACTTGTGAGAGGTTAAGACTATAGCAGAGAAGAAAGGAATGGTGGGAAGTAGTAGGGGTCCAGAGCACAGGCAGATGGATTGGAAAATACACTTTATTTGGCACAGGAAGAAGACTGCCAGCATTGAACAGAGAAAGGACTGAACAGGGAAGGCTTTAGGAGTGGTGAAAGATTATACCAGTCATATAGACAATGAGAGACAGTGGGTAAAGAAAAGAATGTCTGCCAGAAATCTCAGGGGCCAGCTGTGGTAGAGACTAATTTGTAAAAGCTATGGATTTCTTTTGTTTCTTAGAGTCTCCTATAGGAGGTGAGACAATACAGTTTGGAAATCAAGGTTTTATGGTGTGCTAGTAAGGCAAGAACCGGGAAAGAGGACAGTGCATAAAGAATTCAGTGGAACCAGAAGGAGCATGGTGGGGATCATTGGCAGCTAAGCATTGTAACATAACTGCTCTGGGATCCATCTTAAGAGAGCTAGAAAGATGACCAGTTGGTATCAGAGAAGAGCATGATTAAAATTCTGAAGCAGTTTGTTCCAAATGCTGATAAACACCAGACAGTGACCTCAGCAGTAGATATCTGAAGTATGTGAGAGTTGAATGGATTGCCCCAGGGGGTGGAAAAAAGTTGTGAACTATGCACCAAAAAACCTCTTTACTATGGGAATGCAACACAGAGCTTTATTGATAAATAATAGTGTTGAAAAAGAACAGATGGTTGGATATGGGTTTAGCCTCTGAAACACATGAATTTCATAGGAAGGTGATCAAGAAATACCAACAGGGAGCCAGGAGGATACACTACCCTCAAACCCTAGCCTCCCTCAGCACAGAGCGTGTAAAGTATAGAAAAATAAAAAGATTGCAGTAACAAGAAGTAAAAGGTGACTTTATGAGAGAGATTTCATGAGGCTGAGACAGACATGTTCCCAGTGTTATACCCCAACCCTAGCAGGGGGCAAAATGAAGTAGAAAGAGCTGTCATGCAGAGGTGTAGCTGAGACATGGCTCCCTCAGTTTCCTTGCCTTGAGACATGGATAAGTTGTCTCTCTCATCTCAGGTCTCTTATATGCAAAGTGGTCCCCATGAAGAGTGGAAAGTCTCATGTCAGCCTGCTCTTTCCACAGGAGTGTTAAAAGGAAAAAAGGAAAGAAGGGATGTGGAATCATTTTGGAAACTAAATCATTCTCCAGGTATGTGGGGAGTTACTGTGATTTTCACCTCCACCACGGCAGGGTCTGGTTCTGGCAGGGTGCATTGTGATTGGCTCTCCCCTTCCTTAGCGCAGATGGTGCTGTGGGTCAGCTCTCCCCTCCTTGAACACGTCATGGGCCAGGTTATACTCAGCTTTTGCACATGAAGAACCTCTAAGGCTGGGTTCTATCTGATGAGCTCTAGATTGCTTATCTCAAAAATGAATCCGAGTCCTATTTCGTTAATTCAGAAGATCAGACATAAGTATGCTACCCTGCTCCCTTATAGATGCTCTCTACCTGACCCTGTCATCCTTAGACTAGTATAGTTTGTCTTTCCTGAGTGTGGAGGTGAGGCCCCTGAGGTCAGCTCTCTACAGAAAAGGGAGCAGGCAAGTCAAGGCTAAGGCACTAACTCATCTCCTCCTCAGCTGGGAAGCCTTAGGCTAGTCACTTCACCTCTCTAGGCCTCAGTCCCCTCCTTTCAATGCTGAAGATGGGTTAACCCCTCCTTCAGGGGCTGTTTTAGAAGTCACAGGAGCTGAGAACAGTAGGTCTTCTAACTTGTAGACTACTGTTCTTAGCTCCAATTGCTTTCTTGACTACCTCTGCAGTACACTGTGCGGGTGTCTGCGGCCTAGGCTATCACCAAGACTCCCCTTGCCCTGAGCACCTATTCTCAGCAGACTGCAAGTGAGCCTTCTCCTGGGTTGCTGTGTCACTCATCTATCAAAGCTACCTGAGCACAGTCAGTAGTTGTCAGTGATGCACGTGGTTCTCTCCTATCTTCACTGTCTTCCCCTCAGTAAGCACATATGCCATGCATGTCACCTCACGCGTTTGTTTCTCCCTCACTCCCTTCCTAATGCCCTTAAACATGCCAACCGTTCTGATGCTTCAGGTCTTTGCTCGATGTCATTTCATGAAAGGCTCTCTGGTTATCATATAAATTAAAACTCCTGCCACCTGCCCTGTTGAATTTATATTCTAATGGAGGTTGCTGACAAGTATAAATACATAATAGCATCAATATGTAAAGTGTTAGCTCCTCTGTACTGCTATAATGATTACTATAAAGTGGGTTGCTCACAAACAACAGAAATTTATTTCTTCCAGTTCTAAAAGCTGGAAAGCCAAGATCAAGGTGTTGACATATCTGTCATGTGATGAGGACCAGCTAGCCTCACCTAACCCACAGACTTGGGTGGGTGTTCCCCCTCAGGCTTCCTTCATAAAAAGAACACTGATCTTTTTATTAAATTTGGGCTATGCCCAAACTCCTAATATAGTCACTTTTGAGGGTTAGGAATTTCAACATAGGAATTTGGAGAAAACACAACACGGTTAACAGTATGCTGTGTAATGTCTGTGTGTGTAAGCCTGCATGTGTGTTTATATCAAACACACATACTTCTTCCTAGCCCTGATTAAAGGCATCAGCTGGACGGTCCACATTTACACCATACACTCACTGCTCAACCACACCTCCTCTCCAGAGTACCTGTGGCTGGTTTCATGTTCAGCATTACAAAGGACTGTTAGTCAAGGGGAAAGTGGCAGGCTCACAGAGCACCCTCCCACTTCAGTCTTAGCTCCTTAACCCCCCCCCAGGGGGTCTATGCCTCTAGTCGTCTGCTGTCTTTGCACTTCTGCTTTTGTCTGCTCAGTGCCTGACCACAAGCTGGAACGATTTGCTGAAGCTCTACCAACCTTAAACAGAAAAGGAAAGGTCAGGCTGGGCCCGCTAATGTGCTTTTAGGCCTAAGACCCAGAATGAAGCCAGGCAGGCAGGAGGAGATCCTCGCCTCAGGAGGAGATAGGTACCATTCTTCGCTTATGTCTTAGCTACGCTACCAGGTAGTTATGTGACATGGGGTGTCTACATGTGCTGTCTACAGAGTAGGTTGTAACCAATATAGGAGATGCTTTGAGGGACCGTTTATTTCAGCATTGAAACCTATGTGGTCCGAGGAGGCAGGACCTCCTTAGATAAGCTGGAGTTTGCCTGAAGAGATGGAGAGACTGAAGGAGAAAAGGGAACCCATGTGCAAGGACTACAACAGTGGATGACCAAAATAACCAGATACCAAGTCACACAGGGACAAAGAAGAGCTGCGTTTCAACCATAATTGAGATTAAAAACTATAAACAGGGTCCTAAATTAATACTGAGATTCCTGGCAGCCAAGGCAAAAATCGTGTTTTGTTTCGTTTCGTTTCGTTCTGCCCTAGTATATGGAACTATAGGGAAGCCACGTATTCTTCAACCCTTGGCAAAGGACCCAGAGTATGCTCTATCAGTTTTATCTCTAGTTCCCAAAGAATTGGCTATAGTTTCACACAAATACCATTATTTCTCTGGTCCCAAAGCAAAAGCAAAAGTAAGTACCCACTTCTTCCTGTCCCACCAAACTTAGGAGTAGCCCCTTACATTGATACCTATCTTGGGTTTAATGTGAATCACTGCCCCGGTGTAAATTTCCAAAAGCTGGATCTGCATTACAGAACGAAGTGGTGACTTCTCCTTATGGAAACATTCCTCATTCCCTGGGAAACCACCTATCATGTAGCATTTAAACGTTACTGAGTGTCACTCTGGAGGCCATGGAGTGTGCCAGGGGACCAGTGGCCATGGACAAGCAGTCATTTCATGCATTGTGCTAAGTGCCCTTGTGTCCTTCAGGGTCAGATCGACATCTGGAGAGCCGAGATCCCCCTCGCCTGAGTGGCCGGGACCCCTCCTCATGGACAGTGGAGGATGTGATGCAGTTTGTCCGGGAAGCCGATCCTCAGCTTGGATCCCATGCTGACCTCTTCCGAAAACATGTAGGTGCCTCTGACTTCCTGTGTGTGCTCTAACCAATAGATCTCAGAGGGCATGGCTGTCTGCTCTGTGTCCATTGAAAGCAATGCTTTGTTTTTAGCAAGCAATGCTTTCTTAAGCAGGCCTCATTGAGCACTGTGTTTACCTCAGTCTTAGCACAGGCTCTCATTGAGCCACACTCCTACTGGGTTTGTGGCCTGGGGCTCAGTTCCGGGTTACAGGGATCTCTATCATCTCAAGGGTGCTTTATCCCTGTGTCTGCCTTGGTATCGATTCAGGGATTTCAGCCCAAGTTAAAGAATTCTATGCGAGTGGCCCCTGCTTCCTTCTTCATGGGCCCCCTCCTCTGCTTAACTGTGAACCCAGTGCTCCCTTCAAGAGACCACTTGGTTCCATAGCTAGGCATTGCTCTTGCCTTCCTGCTCTGACCACACCCTAATTTTGGGCTCAAACCCATTTCCCTACCTCTTCTGTCACTTGGTGCCATTCTTCCTGTGGTCACAGAGATAAAGTCTACCCCGTCACTGACGGTGTAAATCTTTTAGGTAATTAAGTTTGCAGGGGCTCCGTCCAGAGCAAGCCTAAAGGTCACCACTGCCTCAAGAGGGCTCAGTGCCAGTGCATCTTGAAGGTCAGTGTCTGCCCAGCCTGCACAGGTACATGACTGAAAACTTCTTAGAGGCTCAGGACAGGAAGCCAGCCCCCAGTAGCAGAGAAGAACAAGGTGGAAGGAGCCTGTCCTATAGTGCCTGCCTGAGGAGAAGTGCTCAGAGTGACAGGGAGGGGAGCAGGCAGGCTTCAGGACCCTGGCATCCTGACTGCACTGTGTGCCTAACACTGCTCTGGACAGTCTTCAGTTGGCACCTGAGGCAGTCAGACCAAGCCGACCTCTGATGGTTGCTCTTCCACACCCCCAGGAAATCGATGGCAAGGCCCTGCTCCTGCTGCGCAGTGACATGATGATGAAGTACATGGGCCTGAAGCTGGGGCCCGCCCTCAAGCTCTCCTTTCACATTGACCGGCTGAAGCAGGGCAAGTTCTGAACAGGAGGCACTCTTTTCCCAGGAAGCCGCCAGCCAGCTCCCAGGCACCTTAGTGGGCTCTGGGGGACCTCAGGACTCTAGGAGGCTGGAAAGCCACCACTGCTACCCTTCCTGCCCTGATGTGTCCTTCCATGAAGGACTGAGGAGGGAACAGTGGGGGCCCAGGGCTGGTGCTGCTCTTCCCCTTAGCCTGCTGTGGCTCCCAGGCCCTTCTATTTATTTCTCAAGGCTAGCCAGCCTCTCTCCACAAGTTTAGACGAGCACCTTTCAAGAGATGAGGAGGACGCCAGCCTTAGGACCTTGAAAGGCCCTGGTACCCAGGCCCCTTGCCACCTCCTGGGCTTGGCATAGTGTCCCACGGCCCCCAGCTCATGCCTTCTCACTGGATCCCCAGACTCTGAACTTTATGGTGCAGACCTTTTTTAAAGAGATCCTTTCTTATTGCTAATTTATTGCTTCTGGCATTTGGACTTAATGCTTCTCTTGCACCAAACATTTTTTTGGAAGAGGGAGACCATCCTCTGGTCCAGAGAAGGCCTCTCCAGAGAAGTGTGGCCCTATTTCAGAAGACACTGCCCTAGGGCACTTCTTCTCTGGAATGGACAAAGTATATGGCTCACTGAGGTGAGGGTCTCTCTTCCTCCACTGGGTCCTTTGTAGCCCCAGTCTTCATCGCTGATGGAGTTTCCCCTCACCCTGCCCCCACAGCTCCCTGCCCTGGTCAGAATTGCTGCAAAAGATGGGGCCTAATGCCATTAGGTCAAGGGCCCCAATGGTGGGACGGAGGACCTCAAGGCTGGAGGGGTTTTGCCCTCTGCTCGCTCCTGTGCTTTCCTCCTAAGCACGTCAGCAGCACTGCTGCCCCCCACTGCCATCTGAACTATTTTGTGTCCGTTTGTTTATAAATAAAAACCAATACAAATGCCCGTGTCTTTTTAACCAATTGACATCCAAACCACTCAGCAGGCAGGTTACCCCTTCACTTCACGTTGGTTCTTTCACATGTAAAACAAGGGGCTTGAGCCAGATTATCCCTAGGAACTCTTCTTGACTCAGTCCCAAAGAACAGGCTACTTGTCCAAGTGCCCATAGCACTCAGCATCTTGCAGGCCCCAGGCTTTCTCCCAGTTGCTTCCCTGTCAGATTGACAACCATTTGCACTGTAGTTTCATCAAGCCAAGAAGCAATCCAAGAGATAGCAACTCCAAAACCTCGGTAGGCTGCTTTACCTCCTCCTTGTAGGATGAGAAGAAGCTATACAGACAGCCTTCATGGTACCCGTTGTACTAAGCAAGGCCTGGCACTCAAGGATCATGCAGCCTGACTTACTGTGGGTGCAGGTTTACAGGAGGTGGAGAAGGCTGCCTGGAGCCTGTGTAGGACAGGGCAGCCTGAGATAACAGCCAGGGAGCCACCAGGCTTCACTGCTGCCGTGGCAGTGAGAGCTGTGGGGCTGGCTGGAACAGGCATGGCCAAGTCTTCAGAGAGCCTCATCTGGCCACCCTGTGGAGCTAGGCCTCTTCCTTGCCTGCACACTATTGCCTTTTTATTTCCCTGCAGTTCCCTGCCCAAGCTTCTGCCTCCAACCCTAAATGTAACAAAGGCTCAGGCGTGCCTTCAAAATGGCTGCCCTCAGGAAGGCAAAGAGCTACTTGATTGAACCAGTCAGTCACTGTGGTCTCCCCTTGTTCCCAGTAATCAGGGGCACTAGGAGTAGAGTGGGGAAGTGTGTGATGAAGTATTTATCTGGGAGCTGACAAGGTGACTTGGTCAGTAAAAAGTGTTTGATCCCCAAAATTCAAAGGTAGGCAGGAGAGAGTCAACTCCAGAGTTGTCCTGACAGCCACATGTGTACTGCATGCCTCCCTCCCGCATCATACACAGTAACAAATGAGGGTTCTTTCCTTCCTTTCTTTTTATTTTGTTTTATTTACTTTTATTTTTATTTATTTATTCGGGGGGGGGGTCAAGACAGGGTTTCTCTGTATAGCCCTGGCTGTCCTAGAACTCACTGTAGACCAGGCTGGCCTCGAACTCAGAAATCCACCTGCCTCTGTCTCCCGAGTGCTGGGATTAAAGGCGTGGGCCACCACTGCCCAGCATAAATCAGTTTTCTAATTATTATAAAAAGTCCTTTTGTAAGCTAAGACTTGCCCTCAAGGAACTAGCTGCCACACTGGCAGAGGCTGCGTGTCACTCAAGCATCAGACAGCTCTTGTATTAGTTAGGGTTTTACTGCTGTGAACAGACACCATGACCAAGGCAAGTCTTATAAAAACAACATTTAATTGGGGCTGGCTTACAGGTTCAGAGGTTCAGTCCATTATCATCAAGGCAGGCCACACCTCCAGATGGTGCCACTCCCTGGTCCAAGAATATACAAACCATTACAGCTCTGTCCCTCAAGATGGCTAGCTGATTTTTAGATCCTTCTAGATAGCAATAACTAGAAATATCTGTGTTTGGCACACAGAGAAGCCTTGTATCAGGGGAGCCCTGGACCACACCATGTACATTTTGGTTCATCCTGGGAGCAGCTAGGTCTGGTCAGTGTTCAGTGGGAATTGGGGACTAAGGAAGGAAGTGGAGACTTTAGACGGCAGAGCCAAAGGAGATGGTAACTGGTGGCTTGTGTAAGCACTGAAGGCTGGAGAGGTGGTGTAGAGGGAAGAAGTGTCTTCAGGTCCACAGTTCGAGATTTTACTCAGGCCCATGGCCGAGGTGTGTCTCAGTCGGGCAGCTGTGTCTGCTTACATTGTCTAGCAGACATGATGGTTGTTGAAGTCTGTCTTGCTCAGCATCCCGACTCTGCTTGTCTGAACCAGAAGGCATTGTTGGCCTTCGTGAGATCACAGAGGCTGTTACACAGGCCCCGCCCACTCCCCAGACCCTGATTCTCTCTGTCTCCCTGCCAAGTCCTAAGTGTCCCGGGCCAAGGAGTTGTAGTAGTTGTGGGAGCTTGGGGCTGACACCTCCTATGCCCCTGCAGGATCCAGCAGGACATGAAGATCATAGGCCGCCTCTTTCCTCCTCTTCCTGCTTGCCCTGAATTCCCCCACTGCAGCTGTGGTGGCTCTTGGACTCTGACTATCTCAAGGACCCAATCTGGAAAGATGCGGGCTGGTGGTGCCTGCCACCCAAGTTGGAGGCTAGGGGTGTGGGGGTGAGTGGCAAGCCTGTAAACGAGTTCCCAAGCCTAGGGTAAGGTGCAAGGAACTATCTCTAGTTCCTGAGCCACCTCAAGTTTTATGTATATATGCAAAGGCCCTTTTTATGGGGAGGGACCATAGTAGTTGTCTGTGTACCAGAACCCCCAAACCTGCCAATCCAATCCTAAATAGTTTCAGTGACCCACACTAGCCTCCTAGCAGGTTTTAGAGTGGGTGGGAAAGGCCGCCCTCAGTTTGGAACTATGGCCTCTTCTCTGAGGCCCACTTTAACCATCTTGCTAGGGTCTGGAGACTTTTATGAACCTTCTATAAGTCAGGAGACCCCAGAGAGAGCCTGGAGGTCCTAGATAAAGATTGAAGAGTATCTAGAGGGTATAATGACCTCAAGGATTCCTCCTAACCCTTCAGGCAAATTCCTTATCTGCCCACAGGCCCAGAGGCCTGACTCAGCCCCGCCTGGCTCTTTCCCAGGCACCCAAGGGGGTTACTTGGTTACTTGCCCTCTGCCCTTTTTTCTGACTGCCTAGCCTCTGCCCGTCTACAAGCCTCCAGAAGCCTCAGCACCTGTGAGTCCATTGGGAAGCCCTGGCCAGTCTGAGAGCCAAGCCTAGGAGGAGCAATCGGCAGTGAGGACTACCAAAATTCCTTCTGAGGAAGACCACCATGAGCCTCAGAAAGAGATCAGCACAGACACAGATGTGGGAGTCTCCTGTGATGTCCCAGGGGAAACAGTCCCTGCTAGAATTGCCCCTAAAAGAGTCCCCACCCAAGGACTCTGGCCTCAAGGCAGTTCCCAGCACACATACGCTTTACGTGGGCCACCTAAACCCCCAGTTCTCTGTGCCCGTGCTCGCCTGCTTGCTGCGAGACACCCTAGAGCGACTGGAGCTGCCAGTGGCCCGTGACCAAATTGAGGTAGTGAGGCGGCCACGGAACACTTATGCACTGGTACAGGTGGCTGCTCCCAAGGCAGTGCTGGCCTCCCTCCCCTGGCGTCTGCAGATGGCCTTGGAGGAGCAATTAATCCTTAAAGAGCTCACAGCCCGGGGCAAGGAGCTGGTGTTGAGTGAGGCCTTGGCACCCTTACACCACAAGGAGGTAAGTGCAGTTAACCCAAGTGTGCCCTGCAGGGCATGAAGAGACCTAAGTGTGGATAGCATGAGGAACTGCACACCCAGGGGATGTGACTCAAATGACTGACCCTCTGCTAAGAGGGAGACTAACTCTTAGGGACCCTTTTGCATTCCAGTCAGGTTTGAGCCTGGAACATACCAAGTCATGATTTTTCTCCTTGGTCTACCTCATTTGTTCCACTGACAAACACTAGAAGCAAGGCTGAGGCAGGCAATCTATGCACTGTCCTTGTCAAGCCCTCCAAGAATAGAACCAACTCTGCCAGTCCCAGAATCGAGGTAGCTGTGTAAGAATGGGCAAGCCCTCACTGCCCACTGGGGATAAATTTATAGGGAACCAGAAATCCAGTCCTAAGGCTTGGGACTTAGGAATCAAGGAAGGCAGAGGAAAGATGTTGGGGTAGTGATGTAGGACAGAGATACAGGGTATCTTTGGAGCTCAGGCTGGAGGCTACAGAGGCAACTGAAGAAGGAGGCTGGGCTAGAAGGCAGGCCCAGATCTACAGATGTAACAAGGGAAAGCAGGGTACAGACCAGTTTTGTTGGGGGTGAAAGGTTATACTACCAGTATCCTTGGTCTTCTGTTCCGAGGACAAATCCATGGGGCTTGAACTGCGGAACTAAACGGCTCTGATAACCTTTTGATATATGTGCACCTACTATGTTTCTGAGGCTAAGTTCATCTTCTCTTGGGAGTTGCTAGGCTACTAGGGCTCTGTACATCTCCACGCACTAGCCCAGTTGAGTATAAAGCCCTGTAGATGTGAAGGTACTAGAGAGCTGGGAAATGTGGCCATTGACTTGGCATTTAGAGCTGCTGAGAGGATGGGAAGAGGAAGCTGATGAGACCCTATGGAGATGGCTACGCATGGACAAACTGCCAGAGCCCTAGAGACAAAGCAGAAGCCACAGAGTGACTCGGGAAGGGCAGTAAACACTAAGATTTGGAGGACTTTTCATTAGCTAGGAAGTAGCTAGCAGACATTCAGGGACATCAAAGAAGGGTCCTTTAGTTCAGGGACCTGCATGTCTGCCTAGAGGACTGCAGGGCTACCAAGATGCCTCCTAGGAACCTTATTGCATATTCCTAGTAGAGAAAGACTGGTCCGTGGGTATGCTGAGTGCCAACTTCAAAATGGCAATCTTCTTCCCACCCAGGCATCTTACAGCAGATGCCAAGGAAGAACCCAACCCAAGAGCTGGCTTGAGCCCTTGGGCTAGCACTAACTTTTACAAATATGCGCAATTGGGCTCTTGGCCTAGAAAAGAACTGCTAGCAAGAATGTGATGGGGGTCTGGCAGTCCTTTTAAGTTAGGGTCCTCTGCCTTTGCCTATACACCCAGTCTTGACCCTCATCCCAGCAGGAGGACAGCGGTCCAAGCCCAAGCCACAGCCCTGGCCCCAGCCACAGCCCTGGCCACAGCCCAGGCCTCAGGCACCCACCACTGCCCCAACTGGCAGACCCTTCCCCTAACTGGGGCTCAGTTGGGCGTCGGCAGATCTCTCAGAACCGACCCAGTGGCGTGCGCTCTGACAGTGCCATTGTGCACCAGAAGATCCTGGGCCAGGAACAGCTATTCCAGGGTGCCTTCCTTGGCAGCGAGACACGGAACATGGAATTTAAGCGAGGCGGCGGTGAGTACCTGAGCCTGGCTTTCAAGCATCATGTGCGGCGCTACGTATGTGCCTTTCTCAACAGTGAGGGTGGCAGCCTGCTGGTAGGTGTCGAGGACAGTGGCCTGGTGCAAGGCATCCACTGCAGCCATCGTGATGAGGACCGTACACGCCTGCTGGTAGACTCCATCCTGCAGGGCTTCAAACCCCAGGTCTTTCCCGATGCCTACACCCTCACCTTCATCCCTGTCATAAGCACCACAACCAGCACACCTCTCAAGGTGAGCTGCACGGTCACCGTGCAGGACAGTGACACTGCCCTGCGACATGGCTGAGCATCCTAAGGGTGGGAAGCAGCAACGGGAGCTAGCTTAAGGAAAGGAGCCTACCAGGCTGCCTTCAGGAGCTAAAGTATGGGACTACCCAAGTAGAACTGGGACTACCACCATGAGACGTCACCCTCTGAGCCTCTATTGTCCCTGCTAAGGTACTCCGCCTGACGGTGCACACTCCTAAGGCCCAGGGTGAGCCACAGCTGTATGAGACAGACCAGGGGGAGGTATTTCTAAGGCGTGATGGGAGCATCCAGGGCCCACTGTCGGTTGGCGCCATCCAGGACTGGTGCAGGCAGGTGAGGACGATCTGGCCAAGGTGGGCTGGGGTCAAGCTGACTCAGACACCACCAGCCATTAACCCCAAAGTGCTAGGCAAGCCTAGAGAAGAGAGGCCTAGAAAAGGAACTCTGCCACCTCCTCCCACAATTCACTGCTCAGTGGTTAGAGGGAAAGTCCCAGTAGTCATCTTAAAATCTGTACTCCATTCCATAGCACAAAGCCACACCCACCTGAAAGGCCAAAGATCAGAGGTTAGACTACTGAGATCCTATAAGGAAACTAGGAAAGGGGTATGCACTGTACCCAAGGAGAGCCTGGTGAGGAGATAGGGGAGGGTTGAGTTCCTTCTAGGAAGGAACCACCAAATGGTAGTAAGCAGAGAGTAAGGGAGCTACACTGGGGACATAGACAAGTAGTGATCAGGTCCCTATGCCAGTGGATGGATAGTAAGGCAACCCCAAGACCCTTCATCAGAGGCAGCAGCATGGTCAGGCCCTCAGGCTGGAGCCCATCCCTGGAGAGAGGACAGCCTAAGACAATGGTAACCTAATCATTTACTGCCTCACTGTCCTCACAGAAGTGGACGATGGAGCTGGGCAAGCTGGAAGAGAAGGTGAAGGTGTTAACACTGGAAAAGGAGCAGCTTCGGCAGCAGTTGAGTCAGCGCCAGCCACTGTCTTGTAGCTGCTGTGTACTATGAGGATATAAGATGTGAGCTAAGACTTGGAATAAAACCTACCTGGGCCACCTCCTCTCCCTTGGCATTGCACACACAGGAGCCAGAGGACTTCACCTCAGCGCGGGCACAGTAACATAGCTAATAAACAACTCTTGGCACATGCAAGGAGCCCTGCTTTCAGGAAATTTGGCTAGTTTTCTAGAGCTGAGCTATAATGCACCTTTTGCCTAAGCCGATTACAGTGGGCTAGGAAATCTGTCAACTTGAAAAGGCCACTTGGAGCCAGCAAGACCTATGTGGTAACCAGTTATAAGGCATGAGCACTCTGCAGCTCACCCAACCTGCTGGAACGTTCGTGTCATCACTCCTTACACTGCATGCACTGGAGTCCCTGGTTATTTCTAAGACACTTGGTCAGCCATGCCCAGCCCACTACTGCTCAGGAGCCAGGCCTCACAGCTCTGTGCCAGTGCCTACCTCTGCCTCAGTCTTCCTACCTGTGAGACAGTAACAGTGGGCAAGGGACATTTTGTCACCATCATATGGTATCTGGTACCTTGCTGGCTGTAGCAGAATAGTCATTCACAGGAGGGGTCTAGCCAGACAGGACTACTGCCAGTCTACTAACACAAAAGCCAGAGTTAGATCCTGCCACACCTGCCCTGTCCACAGGCATTTTGTCCTAAGAAAGCCACCTATGCTAGATCCTCCTGCTGTCCCTTAATCCAGCCATGCGTGCCACAGCAACAAACCCACCCCCACCTCTGCACTGGGTAATCTCTGCCTAGGGCCCTCTTCCTTCTGAGCTGCAGGACTTTAGCTTCCCCTCCAAGCGGGCCTTGAAAATGGCACTCCTGCTTCACCACCACACCCTCCAAATCCCACCAAGATGCTAAGATTATAGGCAAGAGCAACTTTCCGGGAACCCCAGCTTGCTTGTTTTTTGTTTTTCCTTTTTTCTTTCCATAGTTTCTCCCACTAAAATACATGTTGCAAGTTAGGTATGGTCTGTGTTCAGAATACTTGCAGTTTTGTAGTGGGTGTCTAATAATTACCTAATGAAACAATCGTGACATTTGCACATTTACCAGATAATCATGGAATATTGACAACATTTTACAAGAGAAGGGTTTCCATGAAAATATACACTTATCAGCTCTTCCTTGAGGCTGCTGGCTATATTCAGAGTAGGGACGGAAATAAGAGACAGAGAGATGGTGAGTGCTGACAAGCATTGTATCCTCTTTAATACATGTGCACACATAAACTGGTTTTGAAAATTCAGTTCCCGGGCTGGTGAGATGGCTCAGTGGGTAAGAGCACCCGACTGCTCTTCTGAAGGTCTGGAGTTCAAATCCCAGCAACCACATGGTGGCTCATAACCATCCATAACAAGATCTGACTCCCTCTTCTGGAGAGTCTGAAGACAGCTACAGTGTACTTACATATAATAAATAAATCTTAAAAAAAAAAAAAGAGAGAAAATTCAGTTCCCATGCCGCACCCACCAGACACTGGACACTCCTGGACCACTCACTACTCTAGACCTGATTTTTCCAGATTACAAACAGGATACAATCCCTGCCAACACTCACAATGCTTCCAGGAACCAAACATGATCATAAATGGTGTCCCCAGTGTTACATAAAGAATGCACTCCTGAGGTTGAGTTGTGGCTCAGTGATAGAGCACTTCATTCACTAGCATGAATAAAGTCATGGGTTCTAGCCCCAGCATAACCAAAGTAAATGAATGAATGAAAAAATAAAGCCATCATTCAAAAGGTGAGAGGAGATGTTTCTGGGTACCACACATGCATGTGCCAAGCACCACGCTAGATTCTGGTCCAGGTGCTACCACCCGCAGAGTACTTTCTCTGGAAGCTGTTTTGGCAAAAGCAGATAGTAATAGGGAACACAGCTGCCACCTGCCCTTGGCCCCTAACTCTGAGGTCAGCACACTAAGGACATGAGGGAGAAGCCACTGCGCACTGGTAGTCACTAATCATAGAGGGCTGCCTTCCAGCCCCATCAAGCATCAGGCCCTGTCAGGATCGCCAGCAGCATAGCAAACTCTGGAGAACCAGGTGGGGGTTTTCTTTTGCTGACAGGTCATGCACGTGGTTACCATGTGGCAATTGGTCAATCGAGGCCATCTTCATCAGTAGAAAAACATTAGAGATGGCTCTTCCAAACCACTCCACACCCAGCCAAGCCCTCTCTATTGTGACAACAGCAGTAGACCCTCTGTGTGGGAAGAGCTTAGAATCATTCCACAGCCAGACAGGATCCCTACAGAAGAAAGCTGTGAGCTCACAGAAATGAACGAAAATATAGGATAGGATGCTTTTGAACAGGAATAAGAAGGGTGGGGCTCTGAATCTCAAGGAAGACGGTGACATTGGACTAGGGAATGAGGAATCTGAGGTAGGAGTTAGGCAAACAGGTGAGACAAATTTTCCTCCCCAGTGCCCCAATTCAACTTGTAGCAGGTGAAGTAACTATCTATACACAGCCAGGCCTGGTGACATACCAATGTCACCAACACTGCATAATTCATTTTGGAAAGTGAATTGCCCCTGCCCCATGACCTTGAACTTCTAAACTCTAGAGGTCAAGAATGAGTGCAAAGTAGGAAAGAAAACCTAACAGCTGGTTAAGACAGCCTGGCTCCCTGTGTGAATTACCTGTCTGTAGTGTGCAAAGGACCCTGTTCAGGCAGCACATGATTCCTCTCTTCTCTTCCTGCTACGTAAGTAGCACACAGCATCAACTGGATTTTAATCCCTGGAATATATGTCATGACAACCAAACTGACTTGCTGAGAAATCCTAGTTGCTACTAAGGCTTGCATCTTAGTTTGATGCTCACTGAGGCTGGCCCAGGAGAAGCCCTGGCATTGAAGCTCAGTGCCCATGGAAAAGCAGCCCAGCCAGTGACAAGAGAGAGCACACCAATGGTTCTGCATTATTTATTAAGTTAGGAGTATGCATCAAGCTAACCACCATACTGTAGCACATGGTCATGCCCATTGCCATATCACATTAAGAAAATAACTTCAAATTGCATTTCAAATGCAATAACACCATTCCGGAAGAAAAAAATACCCTCAAATCAATGGTGCAGACACAAGAGAGGGCTTTAGAATCAGTTACCCTAAAATTCCTTGTTTCTTGACCCCTTGATGCAAGGAGTTTTCTCAGCCCCAGGAATAGAAAGTGTAGCCAGAGACCCAGGGTTTTTATGTTGACACTTTATACAGACAGAGCTTGTCTGGTATACCAAAAAACCAAACAACCCTCTGGATGGTGAGGGTAGATACAGCTGCCACCTAGTCCCCTGTAACTCAGCAGCACTGAGATGCCAGCAACACCCAGTTAGCAGCCCAGCACTGGGAGTCCTGGCACCCCAGGGAAACAACAGCAATTCACTCCAATGACAGTGACTCAAGTGGTTGGAAAACAAGGTAGTTGATGGCCCTTAACCAGCCAGCAGCCACCATCAGGTTCCGTCCAGAGGCCTGTTTCCCATCACAGAAGCACAAAAACTGCAAAGGTATTGTCGCACAAATACATGTGTTGCAGGATCCAGTATAAATGATGGGACATGCAAGTGACAAAGTTTTCCAAATGTCTTTCCCCCATAATAAAATAATCTTAATAAAAACATAATTTAAAAGAAGTGTGAAAAGCAGGATGTAAAATCATAGTTGTAAACTGTCAAAGCTGAAGTTGAAGACTCATCCTGTTTAAAGAAAAACAAAAAGCTAGAATTATATGATGTTTATTAAAGTGTCAGAACTTAGCTGCCAGCACTCAGGGAACAAGGCCTGTTCCTGTAGGAGAATGACAGGAGCCTATGTTTGCAAATCCATAGACCTTCAAGGCCTTGCAGCAACCTGTCTCACCCAGATACAAGCACTATGTTGACAGCACCAGCCCGTTTCAAGGCTGCTAAGGGACAGGCAACTCCCAATGATTGACAAATGGAGAAATATAGGTGCTTTTGCACGTGTGCTTACACAATATGTGGAAGACAGAGGTGGACAGACATCTTCCTGTCAGTCTCCAACTTACTCTGTGAGATGACAAATCACAGAATGCAGCTCACAGGAGAGCTAAGCTGGCTGGCCTGTGATCTCTTAGAGAGTCTGCTACCAAGTTTTCGGTTTTCTACTCAACCTTAAAAATGTCACTAACTGGGGCTAGAGAGATGGCTCAGCAGTTAAGAGCACTGACTGCTCTTCCAGAGGTTCTGAGTTCGATTCCCAGCAACCACATGGTGGCTCACAACCATCTGTAATGGGATCCAATGCCCCGTTCTGTTGTGTTTGAAGATAGCTACAGTGTACTCCTATAAATAAAACTGTAAAAAAAAAAGTCACTTACCAGATCAGTCCTGACTTATTGATGGAAACTTGAGTTCAGTGATTTCCGAGTCTGGGGAGCTGCTCCCACTTCTGTCACTGTAAGTGTCCCTGTGGAATTGAGAAGGGTTACTCAGCTCCCATCAAGGACTCACTTTACTTCCCCACTTTTGTAACCTCAGTTATGCGCAGCATGTGTCCACATGTGGCAACTATCTCTACCACATACTTGAGGTTGTGGAGGGAATTCCTCTAGTTGCAAGTATACAGCCCCTCCCCAGTAGTTCAACATTAATATACTAACCCAGAGACACCAGTTTCAGATAAAAGAAATAACAGGGCACATGTCTACATGGTTGTGACCCACTTGCCACAGACAGGAAATGCTCAGCAGCAAAAACAGAACCCAGCAACTACAAAGATGAGGCCTGGCCAACTAGAAAGAGACAGCCTAACAAACCTCAAAGAAACAATAGGAGCCTTCACAGCATACCAAAGAGTATGTGGTCACCTATACAATGACCAGGCCGTGGCACCTATGGCTTTTTCTCAGGACTGTGTAGAACCTCACTGTGATGAGTTAGCATCCCCACCTGGGTGAGAGCCGGCAACCTTTCTGAAGGTAATGTGGGAGCCGCCCCACAGAGGCCAGGAGAAGGCCAAAGTAGGGTGGGGAGGGCTTGATAGGCCTGGACAGGAACTCAGGGTGATATTGCACTCCAACAAAAAATGGATGATCTGCAACACAAATTCAGAAGAACAATTAGTATTTGAAAATGTCTATCACCAAAATATAGGAAAAGGGAACCCCAAAGCAGGAGTCAGCTGACACTGCTACGCACTGTGTAACTCAAAGCTCTGTCCCTGCTCTCCAGAGTCTGTAAGTGAATATCCCGTCACTTGCACAGGCTAAACTACACACTGTCCACATGAAAGCTAAAAGGATTTAGCACTCATTCCAGCTAGGTCTTCATGCTACATGCCTGCTGTGGAAACTGTACATAGGTGTGTGCCTCCTGCCTCTGCAGCCTTGTGAGAAGCCCCTCCCCGACACTGCAGCCTCCTCAACACCAGCTCGAGAAAGCACAACGCACTTCTCTTTTTCTTGAGATAGCGTTTGGCTCTGTAGCCCTGGCTAACCTAGCACTTATGATCCTCCTCCCTCAGCTCTCCACGTGCTGGACTGCAGATGTGGGGCAAATTGTTCTGTTTTCCCACACACCAAGAAAACCTTACTGCACTTTGTCCACTGAGTTATCACTAACTACCCAGATAGCCACCTTCCAACTCCACGATCTCCATCCTCTCCCCTTCAACATCTTGGCCAACAAACTTCAAGCCTTGCTCTTCCAAGCACTTTTTCAGGACTGGGTTCACCTGGTGGGACAAGAAAACATTGTTTTGGCTTCTCTACTACCTTCTTTGCAAAGTAAGGGAAGGAACAGGCTCATCCTCACCTCAAATCGGTGGCGGTGCCTTTCTTCCAAGTAGTCTGTGTCTCCATAGAGTTTCCCTGAAGAAAACCAGGCAATTTAGGACTTACACCTGCACAAAAAGTCTATGCAAACTACTAAATATTCCCAATTCACACTTATGTAAGTAAATCAGGCTACCAAACTTCTGCAAGCCACATTAGCCTGCTCTTGATATAATTCAGAGGAATTCCTGGGCCTCTGGCTCCTCTGCCCAAACCAAGAACCACAGCAAAAACAAACTGTCACCACCTCCCTCAAACACACCACTGCTAAATGCTAAGCACTGTGCTGCTGGGAAACACCAAAGAGACAGGCTAGGCCCTCCCAGAAAACCAGATCCCTGAGAACACTGTGGGAAAGGGAAATGAAAAGCTAGTTGGTATGTGGTGACTATAGATGAACAAGCGCAGTGTATGCAAATGGGGTGCTTACCGACCCACTCCTCACTAACTCCAACTGAGACCCCAAACCCACAGAACAGCATAGATGGAAGATCCTGAAAATGGTACTCAAGTGATTCTCAAACTAGTCTGACTGGAACCCCAGGCACCTCTAAAAATGGTTAAAAGAGCAATGTTGCCATTGGGCATGACTTGTAGGGGCATTTTCCTCCTCCAATTCTACCAAAGTTTTAACCACAATTGCTATTTGTTAGAATAAAACATATTTAAACTATGTATGTAAAACTGATTTTTTTTTAATCACCAAATTCCACATAGTTCTATTTACTAGTAGTTTAAGAAAGTAACCACAGATTGCAATGGCTTTAACCTAATGGCCAGATGCATTACCAGAGATCATCTAGCTAAAACCATACATCCTAAACTAGCATGAGATGAGGAGGAGGAAAGAAATGCAAAAGTAGCTACATAGCCAAGAAAAGGCTGCCCTGGCTCTTTGGAGCTTTAGAACCACCTATCCCACATGTCCTGCACAGACCAGGACAAAAGCCAGACTCATGTGAAACAACTTACTCATGACTGAGTTCTTGGTCTGGAACAGGGTTCTCCTCTTGCCCAGCCTCATGGTTCCACCCATTTGCCCAGGGTTATGTTCTGGCATGTCTATGACCTAGAGATGTTCAGAAAACAAGTCTGACTACCAAACTTTGCTTCTGTTAGAGCTAGACCTCCTTCCCCGAGTGGAGCCCTCCAGGGCAGGAAAATTCAATGCTTCAGCCTCCCTCATGATGGTGTCCCCTGTCCTAGCACTTGTGATGCCAAAGGCTCTGTGTGCTGTGGCATAGCAACATGGACACAGGATTAAACTAGTCATTACACAGCCATCCTCTAGATCAGCAGCCACTAGCAAGTCTGTGAACAGGTAGACTGGCACCCCAGAGGGGGCTGCTACAGTCATCTGAGTACCTTTTAAACCCCTCCAAGCCTCCCTGTGTTCCACTCCCTCCTTGCCCCACCATTGTTCTTACATTAACAAAACTTCAACTTTAGAACAGATATGCAGAAACTAAATCAGTAAGATAAAAAACCATGTCCAGCTTGTCACAGTATCCTCAGTGACAAAAACAGTACCTCACATACAACCAATGCTCAGCATTTGCTGAATACTGAAAAAGCAAATGCCTAAGCACTCCTGTCAGTCATGGGCTAGGAATGCAAAGACAAACACACTGCCCGTCCCTAGTGAGCCTTATAGTACTACCACAGGCTGAGTAGGCCCCAGGCCCCAGGTGATCAACAGCAGGAGTATAGCCTGGAAAGCTTTGCTTACCACTAAAGAAATCACCACCCCTTAGCTCATTAATCCTGAGCCTGTCTACCCTACCCTCCAGGACTGGCACTGGGAAGAACATGAATTGTTAAAATATGGAGCTCTGAGAACAGGGGCTACCAGGCAGCGAAACTTCACACGTGCTTCCCACCAGGAACTGAGGGGAATTGAGGATAATTCTCTTGCTATTAGGGAGTACACCTATCATTTAAAGACTTCCAATGTAACCTGGAAAGACTGGTGAGGAATTAGGTGAAAACTCAAAAGGTCCTCGTCAGGAGGTCTGAAGGGTCTTTGGGACACACTGGTCTCACTGCCTGTCTGCCATCCCCTGCTTCACAGATGCCCTTCTACCCCTTCTAAGCCCGAGAGGTTCAAATGCTTGACTCACCACAGGATGACTAGTCTTGGGGTCAAACTCTGTAGAATTGGCATCTGAAAAGTTAAAATAATTGAGTCATGAAAATAACTATAAACAAAACCTTAGTTACTAGTTTCCTGCTAAGCATCAAATCATGAGCTCTCTCAGTTTAGAGCTGATGATTACAGGCTGGGGAGAATGGCCAAGTACTTAAAGCACTCATTGTTCTTACAAAGAACCTAGTTCTAGGAGATCCAGTGCCTTCTGGCCTTCATGGACACCAAGCAGGCAGAGTGCACTTACATACATGCAGGCAAGACACTCACTTGCACAAAGTAAAGAAAAATCATTAGAAAACTATGGGGCACCAATAGCCAGGTGTGGTGGCACATTCCTTTAATTCCAGCACTGAGGTAGATGGATCTCAGAGTTCAAGATTACATAGGGTTCTAGGCCAGCTAAAGCTACACAGACTGTCTCAAAAGAAAAAAAAAAAAAAAAAAGGGAAAGGAAAAATAGTAACTTTAAACTATAACCACACTGTTTTCCCCTTCCCAGAACAGCATTTTTAAGGTAAGACAACCAACACAGGTGAATTTTCAGCTCTCTGAAAGCTGAAATCAAGCTGCACAAAGTAGATCAAAATCATCTTACCATGTTTCTTTAGTAACAGTTCTTACATTAATTTTTTTAGTTTGTTATAGCTTCTATGAGATGAACAAGAACTGCTCTACCTTTTCTTCCATCCTGAGCATCTAATATGCTGTCATCCTCTGCTAAGTTAGGAATTAATTGGTTTGTTATTTTTCTTTGCAGTACTTATACTGAATCCAGGGACTTGCCATGCCCAGCCCTTTTCCATGTTTAATTTGAGACAGGATCCCGCTATAGTCAAGGCTGTCATGAAACTCACTCTGTAGGCAGGTTTCTATCTGTGATCCTCCTGCCCCGTCTCTGAAATAGCTGGGAAGTTAACTGACTTCAACAAACAACCTTTATTTTATGAAATGTACTGACCATAAGCAAAGCCACTAGACAAAAAAGGCAATAGATTAAGTCCCTAGCAGTGTGCACTTGGATTTTTCTGTAAGGTCCTGTCCCCTGCCTGGGTCCAAACGTCGATAACCGTATCACAACCACATGCCCAACTGGGACCCTGTAGAGAGGCAGGAGCCTGAGCAGGAGCTGTAAGAGCGCTCCGGTCATCCCAGACCAGGGTGTCTCCCCAGACTCTCACTGCCTAAGCCAGACAGCTTTTCCATACCTACATGTTGCTTCATTCTGTAGCACCCTCAAAAATGGCTCTGAGAAGCCAGTGACCTCTGGATGTGCTCCCATGGTCAATCAGGTAGAGGTAGATATTACACTAGCTAAACAGTTTGGATCTGCCAGGAACTGCTAGGGACTATTTATAGTACTTCTCCTACAAGGTTTCTCTGTGTAGCCCCAGCTATCCTAGAACTCAACCTGTTTACCAGGCTGGCCTTGAACTCATAGAAATTAAATGCATGCACCACCACCACCTGGTTTTACCTTTTTTAAATGTGCATTAATATTTTGCCTGCATGTATGTCTATGTGAGACTATCAGATCTTAAGGTTATAGGTGTGAGCTGCCATGTTGATGCTGGGATTTGAACCTGGGTCCTCTGGAAGACAGTCCTTAACTGCTAAACAATCTCTCCAGCACCTTCACCTACTTTTTACAACTGTGTGAAGTAGGAATCACTTTGATGCCCATTCTACAAGCAACAGAAGACAGAAAGTTGCCTAAAACTACCCACATTTAGTGATAAAAAAGCCAGAACTTGAGCCCAAGCCTACAACTGCACAGCCCTTCAGTAGACTAGTGGCTTCTTGCTGGGTACCGCCGTCTGGGTAGTGGTCACTGTGTTCAGAGTGAGAATCTTGAGATAAGAAAAGCAGGATCGGGGCTGGTAAGATGGCTCAGCAGTTAAGAGCACTGACTGCTCTTCCAAAGGTCCTGAGTTCAAATCCCAGCAACCACATGGTGGCCCACAACCATCCGTAATAAGATCTGACGCCCTCTTCTGGTGTGTCTGAAGACAACTACAGTGTACTTACATATAATAAATAAATAAATCTTAAAAAAAAAAAAAAAAGAGAGAGAGAGAGAAAAGCAGGATCGCCGGGCCTGGTGGAGCACACCTTTAATCCCAGCACTTGGGAGGCAGAGGCAGGCAGATTTCTGAGTTTGAGGCCAGCCTGGACTACAGAGTGAGTTCCAGGACAGCCAGGGATACAGAGAAACCCTGTCTCGAAAAACTAAAAAAAAAAAAAAAAAAAAAGGATCAGTAGCCAAAGGCCTGCTTGCTTGCTTGGTGCTCCCTCAGACATGTAGTGATTCTCTGTGAATGTGGTGCCCAGTTCACTGAACACTGAGAAGTGCTGAGAAAACAGGCATCATGCCCATAGCTCCCAACCACCAGCACACAATTCCTGCCCTGCAGGAATCAGTTGCTAAACATACACTTACCTTGCCATCCCAGTACATTTCTTGAAAATTCTACCACTGCTAGCTGCATTCCTAAGCACACACCTTCCAAGAAAGGATAAACATGTCACTCTCATATAAGAGGGCAACTCCCACATATCCCAGCCTGTCAGTGTCTTCTACCCTAAGTGGAAACCACACAATGTAAGAAACACCCGAAAGTGATACCTGTACTGAATTAAAAACAGGACCTACACATTCATGAAAATTCAGGGCTCTGCAAAGCTACCCAGTTAAAGACTCTATACTCAGTACCTTAGAATCCAAGTCCCTAATCCTCTCTCATTAAGTTCTCATTTACAAATTGATCAAGTTGAAAACTGCCTAAATCTGTGGCAACAGGAAGCATCCAACATCACTTGGCCCAGTTATTGGCTGGTTTGCCAAATGAGAACACCAAGTCCAGTCTTACATGTACTTACTGCAAACAGTTATTTCCTACATAAGAGTCCACTTTCTCAAAATTCCTCGTCATCTGCATATACCTCTTAAAACTTTCCACATTGTGAACCTAAGGGCTGATGAGATGGCTTAGTAGGTAAAGGTGCTTGCCACCAAGCCTCATAACCTAAGTTCAATTCCTGAGACACCAATGATAGAAGGAGAGGACAGACCTTGGCAAGTTGCCCTCTAACCTCTACATGTGTGCCATGGCACGGGCCTATGCACACATACATAAATAAATGTAATTGAATTTCCTCCAGAAAATTCCTTTCCACTCATTCTTTGTCAGCGTGATGAGAGTACAAAAAGGCTTACCCAAAAAAGGCTTCTTCTGTTTCCGAGCCCAAGCAATTGCTTGAATTTTTCCTTCTGTCCCCCGAACACCAAATCCTCCTGGAACCAGCACTCCACTGCAGAGAAAAGACCACTGAGCAAATTCCCTTAACTAATCCAGCCCTCAGTCATGTCAAAGACATCACTGCCAAGACACTGAGGCCCTGAACTTACTTCCCATCTAGCTCAGCCTGGACTGTAACTAAAAGACTATGGATGCACTTTCTGTGCTTATAAATACAAGAAACTTAATGCAAAGACATAGGCTCCATCACACCAACAGAGAATGGTCTATAACAACAATGTTGTTACTGCCCTTCCCCCAGATTCTTTATTTATATTTCTTTTTTTGAGATGGGTCTTTTAGCATATCCCAAGCGGGCTTCAAACTCACAATCCTCCTGCCTCAGCTCCCTAAGTACCAGACTATGAGTGTGTTCGACATTGTATGTCAATCAGTTCACTTTTCCTCTCAATTCCAACACTCCTCTTAGATTCTGTGAGGGGGACTTTCCTCAGCAGTGTGTCACACTGACCAAGCATCTAAACAGAAACTTCGTTTTTACTATGTAAAAAAAAGAAACTAACTGGACATGGTAGCACACTCATTTAATCACAGCACTTGGAAAGCAGAAGCAGGCAGATATCTGAATTTAAGGCCGGACTAGAGTTACACGGGTCAGCCAGGGCTAAGCAAAGAAACCATGTCTCAGAAAACAAAGAGGGCTGGAGAAATGGCTCAGCAGTTAAGAGCACTGACTGCTCTTCCAGAGGTCCTGAGTTCAATTCCCAGCAACCACATGGTGGCTCACAACCATCTCTAATGGAATCTGATGCCACTTTCTGGCTACAGTGTACTCATATGAAAGAAAGAAAGAAAGAAAGAAAGAAAGAAAGAAAGAAAGAAAGAAAGAAAGAAAGAAAGAAAGAAAGAAAGAAAGAAAGAAAGAAAGAAAGAAAGAAAACAGTAGTAGTAATAGCAGCAGCTACCAAAACTATTTATGAGATTCAACTGATGGCAACTCATCAAATAACCTGGATGAAAAAAATCTTTAAGCCACATGATGAGACTGCTCTTCCAGAGGTCCTGAGTTCAANTCCCANNAACCANATGGTGGCTCACAACCATCTATAATAGGATCCAATGCCCTCTTCCAGTGTGTCTGAAAACAGCTAGTGTACTCATATACATAAACTAAATAAAATCTTTTAAAAAATATATATATACATAGTAAGAATCATGAACATAATGAAAATGTTTTCCTCATATCCAACTATAATAGTGAGCTGCACTTTGTTTTATATAACTTATGCCATTTAGTAGGCAGTCTAATCGTTAAAGACATTTTACAAGCAATGACCTCCCTCAGCACTAAGCACAGGTCCAAGTTCATTGGCACAAGCACCACAACAGAGAAGGCTACTTACTGAGCACTGCAGAGCTTCTGCCATGCCTCATGGTAGCGCACAGGCTCTTCCTGCAGGGTACTTGGCTCCAGGTCTGTGGAATCGATGTACTAGTGCACCAAGGCAAGCAGAGAAACAGCAGCTTATTAATCCAACCATACTCTCAACTTTCAAGTAACATTATCAATGTTCCATCTCCCTTCATTTCAGTTTTAAAGTGACAACATAATTAAATTCTCCTTTCCAACTACTTAGCCTTTGATTCCAGTTCTACCCATTCCATTCAGGATGTTTAGATCTTCTTACAAGTAAGCCACTGGAGGAGATAAAAATGATACTCTACCCAGGCCACCAGAACTCCACTGGTTGGTTTGTCAGCTGGTTTTCATTTTGGGAGGTGGGGAGGAAAGGCTTCGAGTTTCTCTGGATGACTCTGGCTGTCCTGGAACTCACTTTGTAGACCAGGTTGGCCTCCCAAGTGCTGGGATTAAAGGTGTACACCACCACTGCCCGGCTCATTTTTTATTTTTATTTTTCTATCTGATTCAAAACATGACTTATGAACAATAAGATATAAGCATGTTAGAGAGGTTGGAGAGATGGCTCAGCAGTTTAGAGCACTGAGTACTCTTCCAGAGGACCTGAGTTCAAATCCCAGCAACCACATGGTGGCTCACAACCATTTGTAATGAGATATGTTGTCCTCTTCTGGTGTATCTGAAGACAGCTACAATGTACTTATATATAATAAATAAATCTTTAAAAAAAAAAATTTAAGAGTATTTGTCCAGTGTACCCTGTACCAGCTAGTTTTATATCAAGCTAGAGTCATCAGAAAGGAAGGGGCCTCAGTTGAGGAATGATTCCTTAAGATCAGGCTGTAGGGCTGGAGAGATGCCTCAGCAATTAAAGTGCACTCACTGGCTGCTCTTCCAGAGCTCCTGAGTTCAATTCCGAGCAACTATATGGTGGCTCGCAGCCATCTGTAATGGGATTCTGATGCTCTCTTCTGTGTGTCTGAGGACAACTGCAGTATACTCATACATTAAAAAAAAAGGGGGGGGGCTGGTGAGATGGCTCAGTGGGTAAGAGCACTCGACTGCTCTTCCGAAGGTCCTGAGTTCAAATCCCGGCAACCACATGGTGGCTCACAACCATCCGTAATGAGATCTGACTTCCCTCTTCTGGAGCTTCTGAAGACAGCTACAGTGTACTTACATGTAATAAATAAATAAAACAAACAAACAAAAAAAAAAATCGGGGGGCTGGTGAGATGGCTCAGTGGGTAAGAGCACTCGACTGCTCTTCCGAAGGTCCGGAGTTCANTGGTGGCTCATAACCATCTGTAACAAGATCTGACGCCCTCTTCTGGAGTGTCTGAAGATAGCTACAGTGTACTTACATATAATAAATAAATAAATCTAAAAAAACAAAAAAAACAAAAAACATTAAAAAAAAAAAAAAATCGGGCTATAGGCAAGTCTGTGGAGCATTTCCATGCTTGACATGATTGATGGGAGAAAGCAGAGCCCATTGTGGGTAGTGCTACCCCAGGACTGATGATCCTGGGTTCTATAGGATAAAGCAGGATGAACAAGCCAGTAACAGCACCCCTCCATAATTTCTGTATCAACTACTACCTCCAGGTGCCTTTCCTACTTGAGTTCCAGTCATGGCTTCCTTTGATAATGAACTGTGATATGGCAGGGTAGGCTGAATGAACACTTTCATCCCCAAGTTGCTTTGGTCATGGTGTCATCACAGCAATAATGAACCTGACTTAAGACATTATCTGGACCACATGAAGACAGAATGTACCCCACCCAGTCAAAGACATAATACTGTTATCCCAAAAGACCTTTTCAGCCTAGGGACAGCTGTTCCTGGCTTCTCAATTCTAGACAACCACAGGGCTGGTTGTGCCACCACAGACTGGACTTGCCTCTTCTACATACAACTCCATGTCTATTCTAGAACATGCCATCTGTAATGGGATCTGATGGCATGTAAATGGAGCCATGTAGCTATCTGTAGTCTTGAGCCTGGCTTCTTTTGTTCAGGCTGTCTGGTATCCACCCATGCTGCTGCACTAGATGTTTGCTTCTCTGTATCGCTGAATCAATTTCTACTGCATAAACACATCACACTCTACACACTGACCTGATACAGACATTTAGGTTGTTTCCAAACTTGAGGTGGGTATGCGTGTATCCATCTGTATAATAAAATCTTTTTTTGTGTTTTTTGCTTTGTTTTAGGTTTGGGTTTTTTGTTTTGTTGTTTCTTTAAACAAGGTCTCATATAGCCCACTTGTCTTATGTAGCTGAGAATGAACCTGAACTTCTGATCCTTTCTCTACCTCCCAAGTGCTGAAATTACAGGCATAGCACCATGCCCAGTTTTATGTGGTGCTGGGAATTGAATTCAGTCAACTGAGCTACCTCTTAAGCCCAAAACATTTCCATTTCTCTTGCATAAATACCTGAGTGCCACTCTACGTTTATAGGAAACTGTCAGACTGCATTCTAAAACAGTGCACCTTATCATGCCTTCCTGGCAGCAAAGCACAAAGACCCCTGTCCTCTCACTCACCTTACGGGTATGTGCTGCCAGCTCATTTGAATTCACTGGCAATTATTTCTATGAAAACCAAGTGCCAAGCATGTCTTCACAAGCATCTTATTTTACAATTTCCTTCCTTCCCTAGCCCTTTCCTTTTTGAGACAGGTCGCATATATTTGTATATATTCCAAGCTGGATTCAAACTCAAATCGAAGTATAACGTATTACTTATAATACAGATAACATAATTATAATAAGATATGAGCATTTTAGCAGTATTTGATTCTAATGCAATGAAGTTAAAGATGACCTTGAAGTTCTGATCCTATCTATCTCAATTGTTTGACCTAAAAACTACTCAGATTATATCTGGTTTATTTCTTGTAGTATTCTCTTAAAGTCTTTTGACTATTTTCTGCTACTGTTCCTAATCTCCCCTGTCTAATTGTTATTTCCCAAACCTCAGGGTAAAATCTACGCCGACCCAGTTCATGTCCTCACTACTACCTACACACCAGTTCATACTGAAGTCCCAAATATTCTTCATCCCCAAGCCCTTGTACAATCTTCCTTCCCTGTGCCTTCCCAACCCTTTCAACTTCAAGATGTTCCTTGAGAAGTCTACCCCTCTCATAGTCACTAAGGCAGCTGATCCTCTTTCCTAGGTGTTCTATGTCTGAGAGCCTCAGTATCCCTAAAAAGGCAGGACTTTTTATTCGTCTTTATTCTTCTCTCAACTTCCACCACTGAACATACGGTAGCCGAAAGCTAACCTCAAATAGATAAAATAATGAAAAGAACTAGCCCTCCCAACCCCCAAAAGGAGTCAAGGTAGTAAACTGGGATCTTCTATTTCTTAACCCATATACCACTCTATAGGAACCTATGTGCCAGCACACTCAATTATCATAGAACTATGTGGAGAAACAGGCGGGAAACCTTACCAACTGTGGGCACAGCTTCATGAGCCCCTGGGGACCAAGCTCCAACTCTCTTGTCCTCCATCTCCTGAAAAGCTGTAGCCAGTACAATAGCAACAAAAGCTCTAAAGGGACTGACAAGCTAACTTCTAAGGGCAATTAATACATCTAGCAGTTCCTAAATGGCAGACTCAACCTCAGCAGTTCCCAGTAAACCATGAGTTCTTAACCACAGGAGGAAGGGCTATCATTATCCTCTTTTAAAGGAAACTGAGGCATGAAGTTAAGATATCCAAGGTCACAGAGCACTTGGATGCCAAAGCCAGCACCACAAGCCTGTAGTCTTGCGTCCTTAACCATGGTATTTGCTAGAAGCCTGTACCGACATCCCATCAGAGCAGCTACTGGGAAAGGGATCTTAGGCAGTGCCCTCAGCTGTACATGGTACCTGTGTCCACCAGGCCCTCCCATTCCATACAGACTGACAGTCAGACCCGAGCACTAAGGCCTTTCTTTTCATTATTTCTGAAAGATATTCTTGGAGCCAACAGCAAATGTAAATCTTATCCCAAAAAGTGAATGCAAAGCTCCAAAAGCCATAAAGCAGTTAAGCTTGAGTCTCTGAGATCATTCAGTGGGAAAAGGCATTTGTCACCAATCCCAACAACCTAGTTTAATCCCTAAAACTGACACTGTGGAAGAAAAGAAGTGACTTCTACAAATTGTCTTCTCCATATGTATACCATGGTACACAAACACCCAAAATACCACATACACCCAAAAAAACCTCTTAAACATTTAAAACACATACATATACTGTCTCCACTTACTCCTTGGTTACACCTACACCCCCACTTCCTTACCTTGATCTCCAACTTGTGGTTAATAGCCAATGCAGAATGCTCTAGAGCTTTAATGACAGAGGCATACGAGTCTGAGAATTTGGTGTATTTGCCCACAAGAGCGATAGAGCAGGTCTCCAGCAAGCGATCATATCTAGCAAATAAAAATCAATACAGTTACTTGTAATGTCCATGGCATCAGGAGACTAAAATTACATGAAACAGGAAACATGCCTGAGAAGATGATAACCTGAGAGTACCACCTGAGTACTGTGCACAGGACAATAGAAATGACCCTCAGATCAACTGCGCTGCAGGCTTTGCAAACAAAGTGGGACTAGAGCTAATGAGATGGCTCAGTGGTTAAAAGCACTTGCCATACAAGTGTGAAGATCTGCGCTTTATCCCCAGAACCCATGGAAAGAAAAAAAAAAAGATCCCCACAAGTTGTCCTCTGACCTCCACAGACACTGTGGCATGCACACATTCAAGCACACAAACATAACCAAAATAAATAAATGTTATTTTTTTAAAAAGGCCATAGGGGGAGGGAGTGTTGAAAAATCCCTAAACAAACACCACCACCACAGTGATGTCCCAACTACAGTTGGGTTCACCCTGCTCTACACCATGAGACAACTCAGAGCTTCAGGACAAGATGGCAGCAGCCTACACCCGTTGAGCCCTTTTCTGTAGAATGAATGTAATGTTCCCAAACTCCACTTAGATAACAGAAACACAACAGGAGTGCTGAAGCCAAAGCCAGCATTCATAGGGGCTCTGGGAATATGTGTATCCCTCTGCCCCTGGGCTGCTAGTAGTGCTGTCGAGCTGCTGAGAGATAGTATTTTAATCTGAACTCTCTGCATTGAGGCCTGGGAAGAGGCCCCGCCTGGCCAGGCCTCCTCCTCTGTGCTGTGATCACATGGACTATAAAATCCTTATTAGCCTTCTGACCCTCTCTTCCTACCAAGCACCTTTTCTATTAGTAGTGCTAACACATTATTGCAGCATGATGGAACCCCTGCAAAAGATGAATTCATGTGTGCCCGACTGCATGTGAGGCGGCAAACCTGTCTGCCATCTCTTTCCATTTCATCAGCATTTTTCGTGACTGTCTCTCAATAGGAAGGTCAAGTCTCCGAAGAAAGTAGTCTACAACCCCTTGCTCTTCTAACAACAAGGGTACCCGGTAGATGGATGAAACATCATGAACACAGATCACCTATTATTAAAAAAAAAAAGAAAAGAAAAGAAAAGTGATTTAATAGGTGCTTAAATAAAAACAAGTAACTTTGGTTATAGCTATATGACCTTGGAGGTGGAGGGACACTTTAATTTGGAACAAAAAAGGTAATTTTCTAGAAAAAGATAAACTTCCAAAACTGATTCAAGAATAGAAAATAATTAGTGGCTAGGCTATTGTGAATACGAATGCAAAAATCCTTATAATAGAGCCAGATGGGATGGTACTTGCCTGTTATTCCTGCACTCAGGAGGCTAAGCTTAGGCTATCTCATAATACAAAATCGAAAGTATGCCCACAGAGGACCTGTTCCTGAATCCACAAATAAATCAGTGGTTCTCAAACTCATCTGTACAGAAGAACCTCTGAGGGAGTTTGTAAGAATCCTAAGCCTAGCCGGGCATGGTGGTGCACGCCTTTAATCCCAGCACTTGGGAGGCAGAGGCAGGCGAATTTCTGAGTTCGAGGCCAGCCTTGTCTACAGAGTGAGTTCCAGGACAGCCAGGGCTACAGAGAAACCCTGTCTCGAAACAAAAAAACAAAAACAAAACAAAAAGTACACTGGCTGTTCACCTAGAGCACCTTTGTTCAAGTCCCAGTAGCCACAAGATAGCTTGCAACCATCTGCAACTCGAATTCCAGATCCAGTGCCCTCTCCTGACCTCTACAGGTACCAGGCATGCATACTGTACAGAGATGTACACATGGTAACAAAGCACTCATACACATAAAATAAATTTAAAATAAAGTCTTAACACATTGACCAATGCCATAAGCTCTATTTATATCCACTAGTGTTTCCATAAATAAGCACCATACTTAGATATCACAGGATCTATTAACATTGCAGCAGACAAAAAAATATATGGGAGCCATAATATCCAGGACACCAGGTTGCAGAAACATAAAATGGATTACACATGCATGTGTATATACATATCAAGGGGCATAAGACATGTTCATGACCAGCATATCTTAGATATGCAAGCAACCCAGGAAGGGAAGTGATTAGTTCTGAGGGTTAAAGAGAATGTGGCAAAAGCTTTTTATTAAGAACCAAAGTAGGCAAACAGGAGACAGTTTAGCTTGGGACCCACATTTGGTTTGGGGTTATATACCTCCCCCCCTTTAATAATGTACTTACCAACCACATTCCTTTACTTGTACATATTATGCATATACACCCATCTTCAAACAATGCACCTAGCAGCCTCAGATTCCCTCAACCTCCAACCTGCACCAAGCTACACGTACTACCATCTCTGAATAGTGTAAATTTCCTTGCCAGTGAAATATCAAATTTAGACAGTTTGTAGTCAAGGAAACTCCCAACATATCTGGGTATGAAAGATAGAAGGGTTAATCTGGTCTGAACTGGCTTAGGGTATACAAGCTTAAGTAAGGGACATTCTCTAGCAATCTTTTTTTAGAGATCACCTATTTACCATGTATCACTGTGTAATTGGATTTGCACCAGAAGCACAAAAGCAAAGCAATGACTAGGTTGGGGGTATACACCTGTAATCTCAGGACTTGAAAGACTAAGAGTAGATAAGCATAAAGTCAAGCCTGGAATGAACCAAAAGTAAAAATACAGGCCTGAGATAGCTCAATGGTAGGAGAACTTGATGAGCATGCAAAAGGAATAAGGTGAAACCCTAGAGACATTCATGCCAAACAGCACAAAGACAAGGGATGGGAGAAGAGAGGAAAAGTATTAAGAACTAGGGGCAGTTTTCTGTCTCTTACCAATGACATAACAAGTCTTGAGAAGTAGTTTGTGGTCCTGGCTTTAGGCAAGAAGTAAAAAGCCATTTCCAGAGCTGAAATTTTACTTACTTGTTCAGGTTCCACATGGCAAAACATTGATATTTTCTCTTTCACAGATGTGTCAAGAGGATTTGAGCACCTGCACACCACCTAGCAATTAAGAAAACAAGAGACTCTGAGCAGAAAGAAGGGTCAAATTAGGGCTTTTTCACAACTGGAATTAAAATAGAGATGAAAACGTCAGCTCTAAGCACAGTGCACATGATCCACAAACACACCACTATCTGTTTTTTTCTCCAAAACTCCTACACCCCAAGGAGTATGACAGCAAAGGAGAAACGAGTGAACTACAGGAGCTAACCAACTGGTTTCCTCCTTCATGTTCTCGGGAGGAATGGAGGGCAGCAAGAAGCAAGACCCAGGAAGTCCACACAAACTCCAGCCCCACCCGATGCACTATTTTCTCCACCATCAAACACATACTGACAATCGTCCATCCTGCCATACAGGCCAAGAATTTAATTAGAATTGGGAGATGACACCAAAACAGAGGACTTAGGAAATCTTACTAAGTCTGGAGAAAGCCCGAGTCCTCTAAGTTCCCGAACACTGTTCTGGGTGGGTTTTGTCTTCTGTTCCCCCGTTGAACTTGGCTGTTTTACAAAAGGGGGGGAAAAAAGCAGTTCATTTCTCTAGGAAAATTCCTAGCATCACTTTTCTTTAAACCTCTGAATAATTCAGTTGTACACTTCAGCCTAGATTTTTATTGAAGTTACACATACATATGTTTTAGAGTCTATGGGGTTCAGCTTAACAGCCAGTATTACTTGGCCCTGTCCTCCTACTCCCCAAACCCTCCAAATAATGTCTCTGCTTATATCTGTATTTTGAGCACAATTGAACCAGGGCTCTGCCCATACTCAGGACAAGGATTGTCATTGAGCTAACCCCCATGTTAACTCAAGTCTTCTGCTGCGTTTCACTGCTACTTCTCAGCTCCTGTCTAAGGCATGCTTCTGTTGAGCTCTCTGTCCTGTATCATGACACCATCCTTTTCAGCTGTGTACACTTGTGTATGTAAAGACCTGTTCAGGAAAGTCGTGTGCCACATCTCTGTCTATATTAAAGTGTCTTTATTCTCTTCCCAAACTTAAGACAAATCTGCTAGGTTTATAGATCTCAGAAAGGACCTTCCCTTAGAACAGTGATTCTTAACCTGTGCCTTAAGACCTACTTATAGGGGTCACTTAAGACCATCAGAAAACAAATATTTACATTACGATTCCTAACAGTAACAAAACTAGTTAGAAAGTATAAACAAAATAATTTTATTGGGGTTACTATAACATAAGGAACTGAATTAAAGGGTTGCAGCACTAGAAAGGTTGAAACCCACTGCCTCAGAATGTTTTAATGCCATGGCTCCACTTTCTGCTGGCTCCTAGTTTTGCCATACTGTCATCTGATCTTTTTTTTCCTTAGAGCCTTGAGGCCTTCTGTTCCATTATTCCGTACTCTCCTAGCTAATAACCTTAGTGCTGATCATTTTAGCCCTAATATATAGTAAGCACTCAATGGGCTTTTTCAATCTGTATCTTGAAGTTTCCTTGTTCAGAACACAGGTCAGAAAACTCTGAAAAGAGTTTTAATAGTATTTTAGGTTTCAGCCTTGCGTACATTATGACACATTGTCTATCTCAAAATGCACTACTATTTTTTTTGAGTTTTGTGAATCATATGGCTTTTCATATATATATTCAACTCTGTTGTTTCAGCATAAGGCAGCCAAGATGACACATTCACAAAGGAATATGGCTCTATTCCCATAGCCAATCAGTAATTCTTGGCCCCCAGCCATGCCATGATAACCCGCTTCAGGCTACACTTCCCTCTTCCTTTTTTTTTTTCCCCTCGAGCAGGGTTTCTCTGTGTAGCCCTGGCTGTCCTGGAACTCACTCTGTAGACCAGGCTGGCCTCGAACTCAGAAATCCGCCTGCCTCTGCCTCCCGAGTGCTGGGATTAATCCCTCTTCCTTTCTTTGTTGTAAATTTTCAGGATATCCTTTTATATATAACACATCTGAACCAATCTTCTAATGTTTTTACCTCTTCTCTCATATTTTCTGTCTCTGCCCTTCTTTCTGGGTATTCCTTAAATCTCCATCCTTCATACTTTCATCTTTGTTTACCCAATTCTTAACTTCAATTCTGTCTCATGTTCATGTCTTACGGTATCTAATTCCTGCTGAGCACATGCAGTCACTGGCTGCTGACTCTTTTTTTTTTTAAAGATTTATTTATTGATCATTATTATATCTAAGTACACTGTAGCTATCTTCAGACACACCAGAAGAGGGTGTCAGATCTTGTTACAGATGGTTGTGAGCCACCATGTGGTTGCTGGGGTTTGAACTCAGGACCTTCGGAATAGCAGTCGGTGCTCTTAGCTACTGAGCCATCTCTCCAGCCCCATGGCTGCTGACTCTTAAGCAAACTACAAGTTCCCTATAAGTGACAGGCTGGTGACTGGTGAGTCTTAGGGTAAGTGTCTTCTCCTAGGCTAGTCATATATAGGTCTCAGATTTCCCATGTGGAGGGGCCCGCTCTGGCTCTGAAGACTCTGGAAACCAGCAGGTAGAAGTCAGCAAGGCATCTTCTCAGCAACACAGCATGTTTATGGTCAGCATCACTGCTCTCAACTGTCCATAGTGTCTGCCTGTCAGGAAACCCTTCCCAGGGCTATCTTATGGCAAGAAAGAATCACAGATGCCGGAATGAGCACATAAACAAATTAGTTAAGTAGTTCACCTCTTCTAAAGCAACAGTTACGGTGAGCCCTTATTCATTCATATCTATTCCCACAAGAGCCTGAAAGCCTCCCACTGCCTATCCTGAGCCTTTGGAGAGTCCACGAGAAAAAGGGTAACTTCTCAACATCTTCTGCTACAAGACTGCTCCTTCAGCAGCTTTCTGAATTCCTTACTTTTATTACCACCAATTCTTCTCCACACCATCTATCTTTTTTGAATTTCTGTCTTTAAATATTATTTTACTTTGACAGATAGTAAAGATAAGCATACAAGTTCAATCTACCACCTTTAATTTTAACTGTCCTGTTTCATTTTTTATGTTTTCCATTTGATCTTTCATATCATAGACTGGCAAGAAGGCTCAGCAGGTATGAGCATGTATGGCCTCCACCCACCAACACACACACCAAATAAGTAAATAGAATGTGATTGTAATAGACTCACAGAAGTTCTTTATTTCCTATTTCCAGCACCTTCAGTGTTGAAAGCTTAGAGTCAAACTATATGCCTTACCTGAGGAACCAGACTGACATGGATATTACAAAAGTTTTCCCTCTTGACCTTGAACTGGAACTGTCGGAAGGCCTCAATGAAGGGCATGCTTTCAATGTCTCCCACTGTGCCACCAAGCTGAAAAGACACAGCATCTCAGAAGTTAACATGGACTCTCTAACATGTGCTGGCCAGTGGCCAGTTACAGTGTGACTTCAAACGCCTAGTAGCCCTCAATTCAGTGGCCAGTTACAGTGTGACTTCAAACGCCTAGTAGCCCTGCAGAAGTCAGTCTTCAGACACTGCTTTGTGCTCAAAAGTGAGGCTGTTAGAATCTCTTGATTACCCCAAGAATATTGCAGATATTGCCACAGCATTTTGGGAAAATGGTCAGGTTTTAAAGGTACCAGGAGCTAGGCACACCTTTAATCCTAGCACTTGAGAGGCTGAGGCAGACAGAATTCTGTTCAAAGCCAGCCTGGTCTACAGAGCTAGTTCTAGGACAGTCAAGGCTACACAGAAACCCTGTCTTAAACCCCCCTCACCCCCAAAAAACTGTACCAGGAACTAAACTGTAATTCTTAGGTACCTTTAATTCACTTGAGAGCCACAAAGGATAGAGTGAAACCTAGATGTATCTCCTTAAGTATAAATAACTTTTCTAATAAAAACTACCAGTTATAGCAAAACTGCTGGGACTTGTGAACTCCAGTCCTGGAATGACAGTAGAACAGATACAAAGCAAAGGACAGTAACAGGGTAAATTCTGCCAGAAGCAAGCAAAGGGCAGCCAACATCAAGGGAGGGATAGAAATGTGTCCTGCCACTACGAGTCAAGCATTAGATCATCCAGCACACACAGAAGGGAGTACCCGTGGAGACAGCACTGCTTCCCCTGAGCTCCATTCCACCTGCTGCTGCACACTGCATGGACAGGAATGAAAGGGTGGGATTTCACTGGGCATAGTCCTACTGGTGGCTAAGGAGAGGAATGACTGAATTAGTTCACAGAGACAGGAATCATACAAACCTCAATAACACACACTTGAGGTTCTAATCCATCTTCGTCTACAGGTATTAATGCCTGTCTCATCACCCACTCTTGGATTGCATCAGTGATGTGAGGGACAACTGAAAAAGAGAAAAGAAACCTGTGACTTGCACTTGCTGTCAATCAGCATTTATGAAGGTAAATACATTCACTGATAAAATGAAATACTTTTCTGCCTGGATGAACAAATAATGGGGTACTTTTTTTGTCTAAACAAGAAATATAATCCTATAATCACTTTTGAAGTACCTTTAAATGACTCAATAAATCTTTGGGCTCACATTTCCCTAGGTCTCCTTTCCAAATTGTTGCTAGAAGTCAGTGAAAAGAATGAGTGGCTCCCTACTCTCTTCTCTCTGCTGCTTCTCTCCCCACCCCCGAGCCCCATGGTGACTTCCCTGGCCTCAGTCCTTGGGACTAGTGAATTCACCCGAGAGCAGCTTCCCAATAAACCTGTCTTCAATATAGCCTTTTAAAAAATAAAATAAAGAGTGGCTCCCTAAGGACCTCAGAACACCTACCTTATGCAGCCTACTCTCCTGGCCACACATGGACACAAAACCATGTGACCACCCCTACTGCTCCTAGCTGAGGCTGCAGTGGGTACATCACACAGTGGTTTTCCAGGAGCAATCAGTCTACCAGAACCCTGTGCCATTTGATTCCAGTTTACCAAAGTATAGACACTCTACTGCAAGAGACATAACAACACAGCAGAGTATGAAAGCACAGCATCTAGGATGAAGTCTCAGTTCACCGCGCACTAGATGTGGCTCACTGATTTAATATAATAAAAAGTTTCCTCTATTTGTCAGCTTGGTGTCTCCATCTATCAAGTAGCAATAACTGCTATCTCTACTTGTGAGAATGTCTTTACAGCTGCATATCCAGGGATCAGTAATAACCAGCTACTATGGGACACTTTAGAATCAGTTGTTGAACTCAAGAATATAAGTCCCTAAAGTACACGGGTAACTGCTGGAAATAATCTGGGGTTAGAAGCAGTGCTAATGAGCAGCCAAGTGATCTATAAACACTAATCAGAACTCACCATTCCACATTTAAACTCTAGTACTCAATGAAAGCATCACAAGATCCACGAGTGACTGCTCCGTTGCTCCAGACTGTAGTGTCTCAGCCATAGCAGCCTCCCTCTAACCCTTGCCCAAAGACCCCAGTGGTTTGAGGCCTGTGTACCTGTGCCTCCCTCTTCACTCTTCTTAACTGGCTCCTAAGCTCAAGCTCTCTCCTGGAGCCCCAAGGCACCTGACTAAAGTGGCTTTCCCAGTCACAATTTCTGGCCCTACTCTTTACTTCCAACACACATGCTATCAGAGATCTCATGTGATTTGTTTTCTGCCTGTCCCATGGCCAATTAACATGAAGATAGTGAACTCAATAATCTCTTCATCACATATACTGAGCTGGACCAGTAAGGGTCTGACCACAGTTAAATCAGTAAAGATTTCTTGATAATGAACAGACAAACAAGTACACCAGAACCAGCAAATGCATGTCTGACATAACCTTAATTCACTATAGTCCCTTCCACGTGTCAGAAAGGTGAAGCACCATGCCAGGTGGTAGTGGCACACACCTTTAATCCCACCCAGCACTTGGGAGGTAGAAGCAGGTAGATTTCTGAGTTCAAGGCCAGCCTGTTATACAGAGTGAGTTCTGGGACAGCCAGGGTATACAGAGAAACACTGTCTTGAAAAACCAAAAAAAGAAAGGAAAAAAAAAAAAGAAATTATAAAAGAAAAAGAAAAAAAGGTGTAGCAGCATCATACTGATTCGGTCCCTTAACTCAAGTAGCAGCTCAAGTAGCAGAAGCCTTGGCCACCTCCATTTTACAGAAAAGTTGTTCATAGGGCTAGTAAATAACAGAGTTAAGCCCCAAATTAACAAATAATTAAGCCTTGATCTGGCAAAGGCAGCCCCATGCAAGAACCAGGTGTCAGGCTGAACCTTAGCTCTCAGTGCAGCCAAGGCAAAAATCAAATGCAAATCTGTTCTTATAACTCAGAGGAAAGCAATGGCCCTAACTGGCATATTGTCATTCCACTAGACCAATGGTGTCCCAATGCCACCTTTTCAAATGAAAACATTTTTCCCAAATGACTACTTATAGGAAATCTCAGAACAGTCAACAGATGTCAGCTGTGCTGGTGAAAGCTCAAGAGGGCCCCAAGAGCCTACTTCTCAGACTCCACCAGCCCACATGACACAGAAAGCCAACATATGCAATGGAAGCTCATTTCCTCCTCACTTACACAGCCACTTGGCATTAGGCCCCAATCAAGCTGCCTTCACTACCCAGCATGTAAAAGTAATAGCTCGCTGGACTCCAATCATACCACTATGCTAGACTAACACTACCAATGCCATTACTACAACAACAGCTTTCTCACATATTTTTTGAGTGAACAACCATACAATTCTGAATTTTCAGCTGAAAGGATATTTTGGTAATAATACCTTGACAAAATAGTGAAATCATATAAAAGTAAGTTTTTGAACTAAAAAGAAATTAAATTGGCTAATAACTTATGTCTTAAAGGTAAATCCAGTCTTACCCTGAACAGTCTTCCCTAAGTAATCTCCTTTGCGCTCCTTGTTAATGACATACTGGTATATCTTCCCTGTGGTCAGATTATTGTCCTTGGTGAGACGGATATCAAGGAATCGCTCATAATTTCCCAAGTCAAGGTCAACTTCTCCACCATCATCCAGCACAAAGACTTCTCCTGCAGTGAAGAGTGAACATGTTCAAGGAAATGAAAAACACATTTGCCATGGCGCAATTTCAATCTTGAAATATAAACACTCAGAACAAAGCCTGTATAATCTGATTACAAAACAAGGACATCATTTCTAGAAAATTAAATATGTCATAAAAAGAAAAATTAGGGGCTGGTGAGATGGCTCAGTGGGTAAGAGCACCCGACTGTTCTTCCGAAGGTCCAGAGTTCAAATCCCAGCAACCACATGGTGGCTCATAGCCATCCGTAACAAGATCTGATGCCCTCTTCTGGAGTGTCTGAAGATAGCTACAGTGTACTTACATATAATAAATAAATAAATCTAAAAAAAAAAAAAGAAAAGAAAAGAAAAATTAGCAATTCTCCAAAAGATGAAGCTTTCAGCCTGAACTCACTCTCTATCGGGAATAGTTAAACAGCATGGAATGGAGGGCAAGGCCAGCCATGAAGGCTGTGAATGAAGGGACTTTACAGTAATATAGCATCTTGAGCAAAACACCTACTCGAGCAGAAAATGTGCAAGAATAGAAATGGGACATTTTGAAATCCCTAAACATATACAGAAAAAGGTGGTATTGAATTTACAAGCCAGCCCAAGCTACACTTTAGTTCTGAGTAGTTATTCAATAGCCCAAGTTGCTCCATCCTTTGTTTAACATTTACTCTTTATAACTGACTAGTGGAAATACTACCTAGAATGACTCACTCCTACCACCAACATAGAGGACAAGCTCAAAAACAGGGAAAGAAACAGTCTTATATCACCCTTTTAGAAAAGGAACCCATCCACTGCTCAAGAACTTTATATAAAATCCCTACAAAAGCAGTATCTATTTATCTAACTCTATCTATAGGGATAAAAAATACAGAGAGAGAGAGAGAGAGAGAGAGAGAGAGATTGAGATTGCTAGCATACACAAAGCCCTAGGTTCAATCCCCTAGAAATGAGAGAATAATAACAACAAAATCCCTTTAGTATACGGATCTTCTAATGCTACTCACTACTAGTCGTAGTATATATCCTTACAGATTTTTACTTCAAAACCAGAAAACAAATGTATAGAACTTTAAAACTTGAAGACATGGGGACTTAAGAGTTCTATTGTTTTATGACAGCGTCCTGCTATAGTAGCCCAAGGTGGTCTTTGAACTCACTTTGGAGCCCAGGTTAGCCTTGAGCTCACTATGTAGTTAGTCAAGGCTGGCCTCCGTCTCCTAATGCTAACTAAGATTACTACTATAGGACTGCCACCAGACTCAGCTTTAAGTAAGGTTTGTTTCAACATTGCTTCTCCAACTTTAAACAATCACTCATCACACCACAAATAAGAATTCACAGCCACAAAGTGCACCCAGGAAGCAGAGACAGGCAGATCTCTGTGAGTTCATGGTCAGCCTGGTCTAAAGAGCTAGTTCTAGGGCATCCAAGGCCACACGAAAGAAACCCCATCTCGCTGGGTGTGGTGGCCCACGCCTTTGATCCCAGCACTTGGGAGGCAGAGGCAGGCGAATTTCTGAGTTCAAGGTCAGACTGGTCTACAGAGTGAGTTCCAGGACAGCCAGGGCCACATAAGAGGAAACCCTGTCTCAAAAAAGAAACCCTATCTCAAAAATCAAAAAGAGAAAGAAAAAAAGATTTCAATAACAAAGTAAAATGCTATCTTCCACCCTTCTTTATGGGTTCAACTTCATTCACTCACTTCAAAATATCCTCATTATTAATATAATCAACTCCAGTAGGAAAACAAGAATCCCAAGCTTACCTACTCTTCAAGACCAGCATCTACTTGTTTCTACAAAATGGCCCTATTTGAAAGACACTTGTCATGACAGGGCCAAAACCCAGTCTCTTACAGCTTTTACTTACCCATGCAATTTCTACAGACTGGGAATACAAAGCAGCATATTCTATCTTCTCAAATGTTTCATTTTTCAAGGGAATAAAAAATTTTATTCAGCTGCCACCACCCCATCTCGCTCCCATATTTCACATGTATCATAGAAACTCTTGGGTAATCTATTAAGATACCAGCTTCCTCTTAATCCGAGAGAGAAAAAGCATCATTCTGTTGCACTAAGGATCATTCTATAAGGCAAGAAATGGAAGCTATACAAGATGTATACCTCACGCCCCAAAGCTAGCATGTTCTCCCGGGCACATTACTATTTAAATGAGGAAAAAAAAAAAGAAGTTCTTACCATGTTCATAAGGAGAGAATGTTCCTGCATCAATGTTAATATAGGGGTCAATTTTAATTGATGTTACATGTAAGCCACATGATTTAAGTATTGTGCCCACACTGCTGGCGATGACTCCTTTTCCAATTCCTGATATAACACCACCAGTAACTAGAATGTACTTCATTTTTCTTTTAACCTGGACGGAAATTTTATATATAAATATACACATTTATATACATATATCTTACAAATAAAACTTTGTAGCTTAAAAGGAAACAAAAACCAAACCAAACCAAACCAAACAAACAAAAAAACTTTGTAGCTTATTCAAGATTGTGATTTTTTTCCCCCCCACACAGGGTAAATATTGAGACACTTGCCTGGTATGGGAGAGTGGGGGAATCACAATCTTGAATGAGCATTCAAATTCTCCTTGAAAATTTGCTATCACACAGAGAAAACTAAGTTCTGGAAGACTGACCAACAGAAAAGAACTGTTGAGCCTTTAAATGAAGTATAAAAAAAACCTCCAGTTCCTTCAATTACATGTAGTTCTCATCTGTACTTTAATAAGTTGTTTCTTGGGAGCAGTCTCTCCCAGGTATGCCCTATGGAAATGATACAGGTTGCAGGAAATGGAACTTGTGAAATAACCCAGTCAGAAGCACACACTGAATAGAGAACATGACATTAAACTCAAACCCAGAGGGTAATAAAGTAGGGGCAGGGAGTAAAAGAAACATGAGACAAGTAGAGTGGATACAAGACCAGCAGAGTTGAATGTTGAGTGAAAACAGCATCAACAAGCAATGACATAGTGACATGTCAAAAGATTTGTCCCCAGTTCCCAGCTTCAGAGGCCACCAATTGGTCAGCAAACCCAAATGTGACCAAAAAGAGAAAATGCCGCCACCAAGCATCAAGAAATGCTTGCTTTAGCACAGAAGACACTTTCCTCCTCTAAAAACCCTGTGTGAAGCCAAATTAAAACAAAATAAGCTAAGGAACAAAGAAAGGGGAATTCTGCAGGACACATTTCCCAGCTCCACTCCTCCCAGGAACAAGAATGAACATACTTGGCAAGGAAATCATAATGCTTGAAATACCTTTCCCCTTAAACAGTAAGGAATGTTATCCTTTTTCTACCCTCTGCGCAGTCGTTTCAAAAGTTTATTTCTGCAAAATACAACTGTGTTTTCCAGAAAGGTTTTGACAGAATATAGTACTCCATTCCTGTAAAGAAAGGGGCACTTGGAAAAAGAAGGGAGGGTTGCCCCAAGTTCAAAGACACCCTGGCTGGGTGGTAGTGGCACATACCTTTAATCCCAGCACTTGGGAGGCAGAGACAGGCAGATTTCTGAGTTCGAGGCCAGCCTGGTTTACAAAGACTATACAGAGAAACCCTGTCTCAAAAAAACAAAAACCAAACAAAACAAAGACACCCTGATCTACATAGATATGGAGATCCTATTTCAAAGAGGGGAAGGTGACTTTATGGGCAGAAAAAAAAAAAAAAATCAAAAGAAATAATGACTAGTCTTTAACCCAAGACCTTCAGGAAGGTTTAGTATGCTAACGCGGATTGTGAACCCCAAAAGGGTAGACAATACCCTTGAGAGAAAAACTGTCACCTCATAATTATATGGTTCCTTCTTACTAATGCATTTATCAAACTTGGCTATATTTTAGTATTTTAGATATGCCCTAACCTGGCATCCTGGCATACCTTAAAGACTACAGCCTAGACTTACTGAGTCAATTTCTGATGTTCCTACAGATTCCTCAGTTCAGAACAGGCTGTCTCTCTCTGTCTCTCTCTGTCTCTCTGTCTCTCTCTCTCTCTCTCTCTCTCTCTCTCTCTCTCTCTCTCTCTCTCTCTCTCTGTATGTGTGTGGGGGGATGGGGGGAGGGGGGAGAGAGATTGATTAGATAGATTCTGGCCGTCTCCCAGAGTGACTGGCAAAAAAATATTCCAAAAGCCACAAAGAGCCAGTTGGAGAGGACCCATTCCCTAACATTTACAAACTGCCTATTATGGGAGAGCTACTCACATGCTGGGGGCACCACAACTTAAAGTCAAATTTGGGTCCAAACTTAAGTGTCCCCGGGAGAGATGACCTGGACTGAGGGAGGATCCAGGAGCTCCTTTTGAAAACCTGCCTTGTTATGGGTCCGAAAGGCTGACTGACTGAAATGAGCTAAGAACCAAAGCGTGAACAAGCAGGTAAGCCCACAGGATGCACCAAGAAAAGATTAGGGCAAAGGGATAGCCAGGGGCCAATTCATGGGCAAAGTTGAATGTCCACGCTGCACTTTTTTTCTGAAGATGACAAGACACAAAAGGTTTTTCAAGTACAGGAGCTATAATACAGAGCAAGGGGCACCAGAGAAATTCACGAATGAAAAACTTGAAAGCTTTTGTTAAAAAGAAAAAGAAAACTGAAGTCGGTGGAAATCAGGCTCGGGATCCACCGCTGAGATCTAAATCTAGCCCCGAGGCGTCTGATGCCCGGGTTCGCACCGCCGTAAAAAGTGGGACGAGAACCACAGCAGCACCCACCCGCGTCACCAGGCTGCTGAGGATTTAAAATAATGAGTGTGGACGTAAGGCAGCCACGCTGACGTAGTGGACTCAAGAACGCCAGCATCTCCGCGCTGGGCTGGAAAGAGCGACAGCAGCCGGGCAGCCTGGGCCGTGAGGCCCAGCGAACCTACAAGCCCCTTCCTCCCGCGCGCCGGGGAGCGCCGGGAAGATCCCGAGGCCGCCAGTCGGGCCCCATCACAGGCTGGGGCTCTGGGAGACCCCTCCGCGGCGGTACTCGGCGTTCTCCACCTCACCAAGCCCGGCTGCCCGCGCCGCCCGACTCGGCCCCTTTCCTCAGCCGGGCCACGCGGCCCGCGCGCGGGAGCCGGCAGCTCGCGTTCCGGGACTGCCCGCCCCACTCCCGTTAGAGATGCAGCCCATTGGGCAGAACGCCGGGCCAGCTCTCCCCTGATTGGCGAGAAGAGGCATTTATCGCCCCGGCGGCGTGGCCGTCCGCGCCGGGCTCTGTCGGCGCCACAGGCTCCTGCACCCGGGAGCCGTTCCTCCGGGATCCCTCAAGTCAGCCTACCTGAGGCCGGCTTCGGAGTCTCGTGTCAGCCACAGCAAGGCCGGCGCGCGCGCGGTGAGCCTCGGGCAGCCAGTGCTCGGCCGGGCCGCATGCGCCAGCCGTCTTTCTGAGAGGCGGGCTCTAGGCGGTGCGCACGCAGAGGGCGGGGAGAGGCGGGCCCAGGGGAGGGTGGGGCTAGGGCGCGCATGCGCGGGACGCCTCGCCGCGGCTTGTTGAGTGGCTGCTGCGGGCGGGTCTCGGGAGTAGTGGGTTCCGTGGGCTTCCTCGCCCGAGGTAGAGAGGCTGCTGGTGACTCGCATCTAACCGGAACCCTGAGGGCTTCGCCTCGTCCCGCAGTAGCCGATGGACAGGCTGCGGGCCAAAGCATCTCGTGGTCTCGCCCCGCACCGCCTTCTCCCGGTGCCTGCTTGTCTCCCTCTTAGGCCGGGCCGCTTGGCTTCACGTCCTAGCCTGCTGCCTTTCCACACAACGCGCCCTGACGGTACCTGCATTTGAACAACGGTCGCGAGCCTAGTTCCATCCGGCACTAAATGTAGAGAGGCGAACGAGCCCACTTCTAACAAGTCATGGGGATTTTCACCGACGATTGGGACTTGGGGAGTTAGTGGCCAGCGGGTTATGAACACGGATGTGGGATGGGGTCAGAAGCAGAACCGTTTACTGGCAAGGAAGGGAGGGAGGAATAGAAACTGAGGCAGAAGAAACAGTCTGCGCACATTCCAGGCGAGGTCCAGAAGAGCCTTGCAGAGTGAACAGTGCAGCCTGGAGAGGTTGGAAGGGCAGCTCCATGAAAAGCATTATAGGCAAAAGGTTTTCAGTTTCCCTGAGGAGAGTGGGAAGCTCTAGAAACTTATAAGGTGATGATTTTGTCTTTTGAATAGTACATAAATCCATGTGAGTTTTTAATACCCTCCACCCTGCAAATACTACACAAAGGTTTCCTGAGGAAGTACCTTGTACCTTGAACTCCACCCAAGAGGTTTGTTTCCTTCCATTGGGAGCAATTTACTGCTTTTTTTTTTCCTGTCTTTGCTGAAAGAGTTAAAGAAAAGGTATGCTTCCCATGACCATACTGGTTTTTCAGGAAAATGACTCAAACAAGTGGAATTCCAAGAAACCACTTAGGAGACTTGTAGGGGCTGCTCTCTCTCCCAACCCACAGCATGCTCTGAGTCTGCCAGAATACCCAAACTGCTCTGCTCCAAGAAGCTTCAGTGAGAGATACAAAACTGAACTCCTCACCCAGTCGCTCTTCTGGGGGACCCCTTCACTCCCCTCCACTCTCCCATATTATCTCCACTGATGGTCTTGCATTCCATTTCACCAAGGAAATGGAAGCCAACAAGAGAACTTCTGTGTCTACCAGCCTGCTTTCATGTGTGCAGGCAGCACTGACTTTCATCCTGGTACTTCAGACAAGTGGCTACAGTGGAGAGGGCAGCCCCCTCTCCTCACTGTTTCAGGTGCCACACAATCCTGTCAACTCACAGATGTCTGGGATGTCTCCCCTCCACATCACCAGTTTTCTCCTACTACCCCAGTGCAGTGTGTTACATGTTCTCCCATGTTTGGATGTCTACAGCTATCTCTGCTTCACCTCCCATTCTATCACTTTTCAGCAAAACTCAAGAAAAATGTTGGCACTGACTATCTCTGGGTTTTGTTTTCCACCCCTTTCCTAGTATGAGTTCTAGTCAGCCATTGTTCATGTTCTTGATAACTAAACTTCTTATGTGTTTTGGTCATGAGCCATAGTCGTTAAATCCTGAACGATCTCCAGCCCAGTTTATGTTCTGTAATTCCACCAAAAATGTTTTGGTCAAAAATCAAGTTCATGTTCCCAAACCTTTTCTCTTTTTTTTTTTTTTTTTAAAGATTTATTTATTTATTATATGTAAGTACACTGTAGCTGTCTTCAGACACACCAGAAGAGGGCGTCAGATCTTGTTACAGATGGTTNTGAGCCACCATGTGGTTGCTGGGATTTGAACTCCGGACCTTCGGAAGAGCAGTCGGGTGCTCTTACCCACTGAGCCATCTCACCAGCCCCCAAACCTTTTCTCTAAACATAGGATACAGATTCTAATTTCAAATCTGTTCCCAGGCCCTAAAGGAAGACAAAATGTACATGATGTGAATGCATTTGTGCGTGCACAAATACTTGAACTACTTGTTTTCTTAACCTTAGACTCCGTCTTTCTGTAAGCTATGTGCAGCCATAGTCCCAAAAAACAGCCCCCTGAACTGACATCTTCTGTAGCATCTTATATCCCAGCTGGTCATTCCCTCCCTAAAATGGTCTTCTCTTGGCTTCTAGGAAACCATATTCATCTTTTTTCCTGAGTTATAGGCCTCCTGCATCTGCCTAGATTCTCTTCTTGACCTGTAAATACTGTTCTGCCTTGGGCCTTATTTTAAAAGTCTCCACTTAAAATCATCTGCTAAATAATCATGTTCAAAATGACAACTCTGGGATTTATATCCCAAGCCTGGACTTGTTCTGAACTTCATGAGTAATTCCCCTCCTAGCACAGTCCTTAGTCAGCTAGGCATCTTGTCCTCCATCTGCACCTGCCTCTCTGGATGCCTTTCATCACCAACAGCTCCTCAGAGAATGAGGTCAAGGCAAACTTTCTAAATTTTGTCTGTTTCTTTTTTTTTTTTAATTTATTTATTATTTCACGTGAGTACATTGTTGCTGTCTTCAGACATACTAGAAGAGGCCATCAGATCCCCATTACATATGGTTATGAGCCACCATGTGGTTGCTGGGATTTGAACTCAGGACCTCCAAGAATAGCAGTCAGTGCTCTTAACCACTGAGCCATCTCTCCAGCCCCAAGGCAAACTTTCTAAAAAGGGCAGGTAACCCATACTTGATGGGTAACCCACACAAGCAACTGAGCTCTGTCTTCATAGCACAGAAGTTGAAAACAGTTAATACATCATGAAGTAAGTATGGCTTGTCCGAAGAAAACTGTGTTTCAATAAACTTTTCTTTACAGAAGTACAGAAATGGTATGAAGGCCAAAGCCTGCCAGTCCCTAAATGAAACATACATATTGCCTTCCTTGCCCTGTGGTCTTCCCCTCACTCTGTCATGGGCTTTAGCCTAGGACAGGAAACATTTTTCACCCAAGAAGTAACCCTGGGTATATAGGTATATAAATCAAAGATTTGCTGTAATAAGTTTAAGACTATATATATACACATATATATGTATACATATATATGTATAATATATTGAAGATTAAAGCAATTTGCATACTACTGAAATAGATGAGCTTATTTTTACATAAAAAGATTAGATCTCTGGGAAGATGGTTCAATAAAGTACTTTCTACACAAGCTTGAGGACCAACCTGAGTTTGAATCCCCAACACCCACATGAAAAGGTGGGCAGTTCACAACAATAACCCCAGCACCGGGAGGCAGAAACAAGTGGGTGTCAAGGGCTTATTGGCCAGACCATCGAGTCTAGCCAAAAAGGCAAGCTCCAGTTTCAGTGAGAGACAATTTCTCAAAAATGAAGCTGGAGCCAGGCGTGGTGGCGCATGCCTTTAATCCCAGCACTTGGGGGAGGCAGAGGCAGGTGGATTTCTGAGTTCAAGGCCAGCCTGCTCTACAGAGTGAGTTCCAGGGCAGCCAGGGCTACACAGAGAAACCCTGTCTTGAAAACAAACAAAAATAAAATAAAGCTGAAGAAACATATGAGGAAGACATTCTAATGTCATTCTCTGGCCTCTTAGCCTTAACATGTCCCAATACAAGTGAGTATACACAAAGTCTTGGTTGAATATGTGATACTACAGGATATAGGGTATCTTCAAGGTTTTCTTTTTTTTTTTTTTTTTT